>NC_092630.1:80565476-80790476 GCF_039555335.1 Amphiura filiformis | reverse complement strand
ATATCAGTAGTTATTTGTGTCTCTGTTGCAACCAATATAAAGGAACAAATTAGTGGTAAACATAAAATGGTATTGTTTTAACGATCCAATCAATCAGAAACTGCATCGCTTTTGATATCGTGTTTTTCATCTAACGCAAGAATACTTGAAACCTCCATTTCCATTGTTCTATCTTGGCTTGGACAGACAATATATTACCATTTAACGCTACCCAAAGCCTGGTACTCGTCGTCACTTGTTCTGTAAATGAATTTATGCATGCAATTTAGAGCGATTAAGAAACTACTTCATTGGCAAATGATACACGAAGAAGGAGTTTAACAAGACACATCTCAAGACAATTAAGATTTATTTAGTATCGAATTCATACGATCAACATCATCAAGACAAAAGATACGTCTTAACAGTTGTTTTACCGCCTATTATTGTTTCCAATTGCAGCGTCTTGTATTGATTTAGCCTCATATTATGTTATGCTGCGGCTTCGTACAATAACACCGGTTTGTTATGGCAAATTATACAAGTGGGCTTACATATCCACTCCATCAGTGTGTGGGGCGTTTAGCAAAGATAAAGATATACCATTTGCTGTTCAACAACAATATAAATTTATATACACATTACTTCACACTCAAATATGTTTTGCCAGCCACTTTGATCAGTTTCCGATTTCTCGACTTGGAGTTTTGTCTGAGTATATAGCTTTTCATTTTGGTGTTCGTATAGTTGGCTAAATTATTTGTTAAATCAACATGTGTGTTTAATAGCCAAGCTACTTGAGAGCACTTAATTGTTAGAGGCGGTTTGTTAAAATAACTAAGCAAACAAAGTTACAACAAAATCCATCTTCAGATTGAATTTCTTGAAATCTTTTGAACACGAAACTGTCGATTGCCAATGCTTAGATAATGACAACCGTGCAAAAACAACCTGTAATGCATACATGGATAGTAGTTGCTCAGTAAGTACATGGGATATAGACAGATGAACAATTCGTAAATCGTAGCCCATCCAGAAAGAAAAAACGAAGATGTCTTCATAAGCTGATAGTTTGTTCAATACTCTGGTTTTGCTGGACTTTGTCCACAAGTTGTGCGCATAAAAAGTGGTTGAAACAAACGACATCTCATTTCGCAGCCTTATCAAGTAGATTCATGCAATTAATTCCAGAATAGCCTACATATCTCTTACAGAAATGGTATATGAAAGAACAATAGCTATATAGGCGACGAAAACAACCTGTTCTACAGGTGTGATTCACCCAGATTTCCCGTATTGGGATTTTTTTTAAATTTGCATGTAAAATCAGGTGTTTTGGGCACAAAAAAGGTCCTTCCGCCCGTAAAACAGGGTTGTTTCGTTTCCTATGCATGCACCCTTCTCGCAATTGAAATGTATTGCTAATTACTTGCGTTGTCCATGGAAAAGCTATATGTAAAATAAAATAAATCAGTGGAAAATCAAGGGTTTTCCTATTCGCAATTTCACCAAAAACCACATGCTTATGTTGGCTAACAATAACTACATGCATAATTTGAAAACTATATCTTTTTTAATTTTTTTAAATTTTTTGTGACATGAATTTCCAGTAATCATGATTGGGGCAAATGGTCCACCACACGGCTTTCGTATAGACTAGTTTCTAATTGATTTACTCAATTTTACCTGTATTTCAAATGTCACATGCACACTACTAGTGTCACTAGCATGGCATTCATATATACTAACATGCATGCAACTATCAGTTATGTCAGTAAAGAAACTATGTTGAAGTTGCTATCTACTGAAGATAGCATGTTGTGGGCTCCAGTTAAATTATCATGTGGATCAGGCGAGTTTTCAACTTCAATGATGGCTTTTCTGTATCTTTTCTAGATCGTGTACAGCAAATATGCTCTACTCACTTCTATAGTTCTCCGTATACATGAGTAAAAAAAAGTGCAATATTGCAAAGAATCCATCGTTATTTTAGAACCAGGTTGAACTTTTAAGGTTTTGAAACGTTATGGGAAGACCCCATGACTTTAATAAAGGTGCTATAATTACCAAATTTGGTCTGTAGGACTTTTTTTATCAAATTGATTACTAACTAAGTTTGCGCTATGTGTCACATATAAAAGAAACTATTAAACTATTTTAAACTCATTTTTCTTCTTGTATTATACGTTGTGCGGTTGTTGGATGTCGCCACTATAACAGAGGTTTTATACTACAATGTTCAAAATTACGATTTGCGGTCAATTGAGCCAAATGTAATTTGAATGTTACAAAAGTTAAAAACTGGTAGTTTTATACTTTCTTTTAATATCAAACACTACAGTGAGTCTTTCATTTTCATTAAACTGTTTCATTATAAGCTTAAAAGAACTTTCCAACAAAAGTTTAATCATCTAGAAAAATCCAATTTATCATATAAGTACAATTATCTTAGATATACAATTCCTCCGTATGGTATAGTCCAAACAAATTTAATACTGTTGCATAAACCTTGCACCAATGTCAAAATGTTATATTATAATAAATATATTCAATCACGTCAATGCTGAGTTCAATTATCACATCGAATCCTTCAATTTTCACAAATGCAATATAGATGGACTTTTATGGATTTATACCATTCAATTATTGCCTTATAACGCATTGTCCACATCGATTCCACTACATGCAAAGAGGTACTTTCCATATAATAGGAATAATACGCTATTGTCATATCAATATTTCTATAATATCATCTTATTCAAATCCGCAAGTGAAAATCAAATTTCAAAAAATATTGCGACACGCTAAAATAGAAATCTATTCTTCTTCCTGTTTTTAATATTTTCCATTCATTCCAATTAAGGATGTTGTTAACGTTTGGTTGGGCGTATAAAAATCAAATCAATTAGTTTGTTGTCGGCTTTGCGAAGCATTAGATAATTCACTTTGACGTAAGTTTGGTGTGGAGTAATTTAGTTCAATCCTAGACATAATTGAGCGTTAAGTGTCCTACTTGCATTTGTGTTCTTTATTAGATTAAAAACGCTAATTATATACTTCGTTATTTCATGCAGAAATATGCCGCTTGAAATAAGTTTGTAATGTGAATTAAAGCACAATAGTGAATGCATTGAAACTGCAAAACACAGGAATATTAAACATTTTCCTTATACCATATGACATTGTTCAAACTTCCAAATCTCATGCTCAAGCAAGTTCGAATCGTATTTATTATTCGATTTGATTAATATCAGGAGGTGGTGAGCAAATTCGGAAATTGGGCAAATACTATATAGAGGGTATGCAATACTACGTCACTCATGACAGAGTCATCCTCATTTAAATAAAGTTCTGTCCTCCGTAAGGTACCACAGGGCAATTCGCATGATAATACAATAAAACAGAGAATAGGTATGAATGGTTGTGGAATCGATCTAGAGACCTGTCCCTCTGTCATCTTAAGCTATCTTAGAACTGTCCTCCAACATGTCTGCCATTTCAATTGTTATACCGTTCCGGTTGGTTTATTGCATAGGGTCTATACTATAAATTCCACTGAGTAATAAGTGTGTGCTCTTTCTTCACTTCAACTTCCTTTAACAAACTAACACTGAAATCCCTTGATCATAACTTGGGATTGCTTGAACTATGATAGGATTTTGAACTACAATGGTAACTATCACTGTTTTACACAAATAAATAATTGAAGAAAGTGATTGACATCTGTGATTTAAACGATATATAACAAGCATTAACTAGCGTAGATAACATATTACCAATATTTGACATATGTGACCCGTTCCGACAAAACCAGGAACAAGTCGTATTTTTGACATTTCATGATTTGAACAAAAATGTAAGCATGCACGGGATAATAAGCTTCAAAATGATACTAAAATTATATACTATATATACTAGCATCAATACTTTTCAAGATATGGATAAGTTTGTAAATAATACCTTGATATTATTAGCAAATTGCTAGTCTGAGTAATGTGCTAATTAGTTTCCTGCCTTACACAGGATTGAATAGGGATTATCATAGTTATCATAGTTGATTAAATAATTTGAAAGTCCACTCTGTCCCAAGGTCAAATACCATGAAATTAAGAATTCCAAAATTTGATTTTTTTTATGGGAATGTCATCTTTAAAGGCCTGGTATTGTCGACTTGTTCCGGGTTTTGTTGGAGCATATATATGTTGCCATACATACAAGGACATTTGCATTGCTTAGTGCTGTCATAGGTAGATAATTATAACAAATAATACACAATTCGTGCTATCTTCAGTAGATAGCATATCAAGAACTTATGTGGTCCGCGCATTATATTGATAGGATATTGCTGAGTAATGTGACAAATCTTTAATGCATATAGCTAGCAGAATGTTCATTAAGGCGATTTTATATAGAATTATCACGCGACAAATGTAAATACATATATTTGAAATTATTCAATGATATATCTTGTCGCGCAAGAACCCAAAACAGTAACGCTTAAACGATGCGCTGATTTAGTGCATTAAATGAGCATAATGTAGTCATAATGCTCTCTTCCAAGCTTCCCTCCCCCATAAGTGTTTTCTGTCTTTGAATTTATACATTCAAGACCAAAATAACGCTAAAATAATATGCAAAGCTCCCGTTAATAATGAGAAAATACGGCTAAGAGGTGTTGATGCATCCATCAAATGCACTTACACAGCTTTGTAGTGTGTTTAATACATATTAATTTGATGTTGTTTTGTTTTAAACTCGCATCAAACTCTTCAATATCAATTTTGACACTTTTCCAAACGTGTCCACTCACATACATATGTGTTTATTTTGCCCCTTTACTGATTGCTCGTGCCAACTTTGATTGTAACGGACTCTCAATGTCAACTAACATTACTGTAGCATCCGCTTTACCCGCCAAACATGTGTGGGGTTCGTGACGTTAGTTAGAAAACAACAGGAAAACTAGTGGCGCAAACGTGACAGCCAAATGGAAGCATTCGACTTCAAGTGGCGTACCTAAAATTCAACGTTGTCTTTTTCTACATGGTTATTATTCCGATGCTCTCATTAACAAGAAAGACATATTTATGCATGCCTACAAAATATATATCTAAGTTGAGAAAATGTTAGAACAAATACGCCACAAAATCGATAAAACGTTGATTTGCGGATTGTCAAAATTAACGCTGACAGATGGATATGTTCTCCGAGGGTATATACGCGAGAGTATACATAGGCCTATGCTTTCACTCTGTTGCATAAAGAATTTAATTTATATATTTTGAAGCTGATCATATACAATATGAAATCGTCACGATAATAAGAACATAACAATCTATACATGGCACATCCCTTCCTCGGTATTTATCTCTTTGCCACCTATATAACAATTCCAAATATCAGCATGTTATCAGCCAGTTCAGTTAAACTGAATTACTCGTATGAATCTTATCCTTGCTCAAAAAGGTATAAATTTCAATTTAAATGATTAAATGAGAGCTATTATAGTGCACTTCTACAATTCTGTAGAATAAGAACACGGAATTGTAGTGGGCACTCAAAAAAATCTGAATAAAAATCATTTTGATCTTGAATTCTGTTCGAATTTGTCAATTCAAAAATCTCATGAGTCACAACATATTTACTTGAGTAACCATAAAGTTACTATTCGAGTGAGCCATAAAATATTGGAGTACACCGCGACAAGCCCGTCATGTTAAATACATAATTAACCTTTCATTGGTAGTTTGAACCAACCAACTCTCTAGATTTAACAGATTATTATGTGACCATTATAGAATTTGCATAATTGAGATGAAATTCTCAGGTCATATTTGTCTCATCACAAAATATTTATCCACACCACACCATCTCTAATCCTTCATCCCTGATAGAAACATTGGTCTGTCAGTTTAAAACATACCTATAAATCAAGTAGTAATTTTTGTTTGGCAAAACCAGTAAGTTTACTTACTAAAACCTATAAATAGTATAATTTAACATTATTAATATAATATTATTTGATTAACCAAAGTAAACCCGTTGGTGAAAATACATAATATGTATGTTTATACAGTCAAAATGCATAATACTATATATCAAATGACATATTACAAACTTGAATCTCGCATCATTAAACATTTTATTAATTGCAAATAATCTCAAGACAATTTTATTTTCCTTTTCGACAGCCATATTGTTACTGCCTGTGGTTTATTCATAGTTCAAATACACACAATAAAAAACTTGTACATTGTAATAACCTTAAAATTAATACAATTATAAAATAAAAGCCCACTTTTATCTCAAGACAATTTTGACTGAACATAGTTAACTTTAGGATTTACTTATATAACCCATGAAGGTTTATTCTCAGCATCGTTCCAATCGCTTGATTATTACAGATCATTAGCTTTCATTCAAATTACTTTACAATAATCAGTGAAAAACACAAGTGATTAATAATATATTGGCTTCCTACCTTATCATATATTATTCATATTTTTAATCATATTATGGCTCATGAAGACCTATGCAAGTCGCATGTTTGCCACAACACATCAAGTCAAAATACCTTTGTTAACAATCCATTGTTTAAAAGCTATAAGCACGGTGACATTTGGTAATACATACATAAAAACTGTTGCCTTTAAATGACTATATCAACTAAACACAGTAACAATGTTGTATTAAATTGCAATCAAACAACGAAAACAAATCAAAGTGACATATTCTATATTATCAAACCGTCTATTGCAGGATTTCAATTATTCAACTTGCAGCTCTCAATGAAAAGTCACGAATTGTTCATACAGTCTTGTTTTTGTACATTTTGTTTCCAACCCATGTTCCGTTAAATACGTAACACGAAGTGACAAAGTAAAGGCTCAATCTTACTTTAATTAAAGAACGATTCGCAATCTCTATTGCTTTGTAACATACAAAATGTTAAAATCGGGGAAAAGAGTAGATTTGATGGACAAGAACTGTCAGCAGGAAAGGTCTGATTGATAAAACCGTAAGGCATAATGAGCAAGCATCATGCCTGTAAAGCAAGAAACGATGATCAGGAAAACCTAGCGGAAAAAGCCTTGTTGGCCCCTGGGGATCCGCGGGCAGGCGTGAGATGTCAGTTGTTGCTCGCTCTCTTCAGCCGGCCATATCGCAGTATAAGCGCTTTGCCTTTCCTCGGCTGTCGTACAAACTCAAAGGTCACTTAGTATGTCTTTTTAACCCATATCGACGTAAATGGTTTGTCTATTTTGGCCATTTGACGAGTAAATGTGTATTTAAGTGCCTAAATTTACGCTTGTTACTTAGTGACGGTCTTCGACCCAAGACGGAGGTCTATTAACCTTTTCATTGCTTCCACTGTCAATCCATATCTGCTGCAGTATAGTTGACTGACGTTCAATCGTCAACTAATCCTAGAAAATAAGTTTAAATTTAGGTAGGCCTGCATTACTCACCTTAAATGCATATTACAATGTCTTACTATAGGCCATATTCCACGTAAGCATTATGCATTTTCTCATCTTAGTTTCAAGTGATATGCCTATTTTATTATATACACCATTTTTTTGGTCATCAACTTGTCTTTAGGTTAAGAGATGGAATCGTGTATCAGGTGCGTTATATTCCATGAATAGTTTTAATATTTGCTGTCTACTGAAGACAGCAAAATACGCGTACAATCACACATATCATGCACACGACATATTCGTAATCAAGGTTATTCGCATAGTTTTTACACATATATATCGACGGGTGATCCTTATGTGAATATCAAATAATAAATAGTTTTATTAATATAAGAAAATAAAACTGCAATCTTATTGTATTTTTAAATCGGCATATTCTTATAGAGGTACATGATAGGACGCGACATTCGTTGCTTGCAAGATACCTACGAACATATAGAGACAGGCTAGTCAAATAAACCAAAATTGTATTCCCACTATTTGTTCAAATATCGTATTAAAGAAAAAAACATTTATTTTGTAATGTCTATGGCATACTTTGTATGCTATTGTCTTCTATTAAAGTTCCGATTGGAATGCGTGTTTATGTCTCGTGTATACCATTTGATATTTCCCGTCAATTATGTCACTGTTTCTATCCAAATATGCACACTTAAGGGAACTGGAATGAGCGTTTTGAGCGTTTCGACAGTATTTTTTGTGGGACATAAGAGCACATCAGACATATTGAATTGCATTCTGAATACGAAGAATATCCTGCTGATATCAAATAATTTTGATTTTATGAAATTCACGATATAATACAAATTTTATGACAAATTATTAAAATTTGATATTTTTCACATTTTTGAGATATAACAGTCCTCGAAGTAAATTTTATAAATTTAATGATATAGTCTTAAAGTGTATGTAGCTGGGAGGAAAAAGCCGACGATCAATTGAAAATTTTGACCTTTCATATTGAAGATATGGATTTGTTTACCAAAAGACCTATTTTTTTTTGGTGTTTTGGGAAAAAAATCCATATCTTCAATACGAAAGATCAAAATTTTCAATTGATCGTCGGCTTTTCATCCCACCCACATACACTTCAAATATAAATCATCAGATTTATAAAGTTTACTTCGAGTACTGTTAAATATAAATCAATTTTTAATGATTTGCCATAAAATGTGTATTACATTGCGAATTTCAAAAATCTAAATTATTTGATATCAGAAGGACATTCTTCGTATTCAGAATGCAATTCGATATGTCTGATGTGCTCTAATGTCCCACAATAAAATACTGTCCAAACGTTCATACCCCTTCCCTTAAACCATCGAGCTACTCCGGGATCTACTTAAACTATTTCGTTGCTATACTTTGATTTAGACATTTCCATAATTAATATTCGAAATACTTATATTTGTATTGAAAAACATTTTATTTGTAACAGTTCAAATCTGATAAACCCCGGAAGTTAAAACACGGGGAATTACACCGAATTTGTGATGCACTATTACAGATGCAAGCATCCAGTAAAAGTCTCTTCAGCCAAAAATCTATAACATCTTAAATCTTGATAACATTTCAAGGTATTGTTATGACTTTTCTCAGCAGGGTATATCGGATGAGATATCCGAGCTTATTCAATTAGGGAGGAGCGTTCGATTAAAAAGATCACTTTAGTTGCACACATTTTGAATCATAGAATTTTTAAAAACCTTAACCAATTCAATAAATTAGATATAAGTGACAACCATTTCCGGTGCAATTGATTTGCCCCTATCATGAGGGAGTGTTCACAAATACCCTGGTAGCCGATGCCCCCTCAATCCGGCTCAGTGCCCCCTCCCCATAATGACTTGCACTTATATAAATCCTCGACGGAGTCACCACCTAGAGCTTAGTCCAACCCGTATATATTTGCCCTCTTAAGGTTAGCAACTATTTTAAACTGTTGCGATTTGGTGGTTCACAGCATCTTGCGAATGGTAGTGAGCTTTGGCAAACATTGCATTGATCAATTCATAGCGAGTGTGTAGAAGAATTCAAGTATCAGATATACTTTTGTAAGTCCTGTGTTTTTGCGTTATGCTGTAAAGAGGGCTGAAACAACAATACTTTTGTAAAACGTATACACAACTCATTAACAACAATAAATTAAGCAAGTTTGCAAAGTATTTGATTTGTAGAATGAACTTTTGCAAAACATCAAAGTGTTATTTTTCAATAATATATTGACAAAGATAATGAAAATAAATGATAACGAGTGCGAATGCTTGATCATAAAAAAAGAAGCATAGAACAGTGTGAACGAATCTATAATATTAAATTATTCAATAACTTTATATTATGATTTTATTTAGTACCTATACGGTGTCCTCAAAATAATAGTATACACAAAGCTTTCCCATGAACATCAACTGTTAAGTGAATCGTCGTAGACAAGCGAACTTATTTTATCATGTCTCACTATTGAAATCAACTAAAAACAAGACCATGTAGAAATAAAGAGTTTGGAAATAATTTGAGCGTCTAAAAATGACCATTAACGTGATAACACCATAATTATCAAACTTCATACTGCTTCATTAAAGAAAATAGTGTGTTCGAAAAGCATGAAAAGTAATATTTTAAAATATACTTGTTGGAGTTTGTTTGTTGTTATAAAATATTTGACCAACAGCAACAATGGATGGACAACAAATAAACCAATAAATATTATTCTGCATGACGACATCATGAACTAGTCAAACAACTGACACAAACAATATAACTTGTAAATTCTTTATGATCATAATTAAACTAATGCATTGAAATGAGTACAAACACAGTTGGTTCATCGGTTCTTGAGAATGTTTAATCAATTGAAATATGAACTAAATGCCGGATGCAAAATATGAAATAATTGACCATACGCACGAACATTTTGTCATCCAAGCAAAACAATCCCAATTCATTCCAGGCAATCATTGCTTCTAATTAGATTACATTTTCTAATAAATTAAATGGATTTATAGCCTGAATAAGGCTAAGATGATCCTTTATACAAATCATTGCAATTTCATTGGTAATAGCAATCGGCAAAGGACTCCGTTTTGTACATTTTATTCTCAGGGCTCACTGGCCTCTCTGTAAAAGCACCAAGACAGCTTAGGGGCTTGAAATCCGATACTGTTGTTCACCAGTGTTAAACATATCACTAGGTTTCCTTGTTAGTATGTACATATGAGTGAATGTAGCACAATTAAAAAGGTTTTAATGTACTGTTTGGTTGCAAATTGCAAGAAGGGCAACATATTAATGTGTGTATAATATCAAATGATATGAGGAGCCACAAACGCGTTTTTGGCAATCAAACAAGTTTTTTTTAGTTGTGCCATTTCTATGATTGCAAATTTGCAATTTGTTTTCAAAGCATCATGTTAAACATGTTATAAGGAAATATTAAACCGTAATCCTCTCAAGGCAACTGACTGGCTGGCATATGCATCTTGTAATTTGTGTAGTTTGTTAACAATTAAATTCATTTAATGTGCGCCGTGTAACTCGAACATATAATACATGCGATGTTCTTCGTCACAAAAAAAAAACCAAATAAATAAAAACAAATAGAATAGAAACACTTAGACATTATCAAATATGCGTGTTTTTGTCTAAAACATTTCAGAATGGAAAAAATGTTATTTCTACGTATATTTCTGCTTGTAACAAAAAACAAACAAATAAAACCAAAGTCATGTGAAATTACAATTATCATTTTACTGTATTTGACGCTCAGTAATGATTATTGGCCTAAAATTTTGTAGCCCCCCCCCAAAAAAAAAACACAATAAAAATAAAGAGGTGGTTCCTGCTTAGCGACACGCGAAAATAGAATTTCCACTCGATTAAAATGGATAAAATTGAAGTTAATACATGTAAGGTGCAAAATCAATAAATGCGAGTTAATTGTGGCCACTCTAGTTTGCATAATTATACTCCTATTTTTCAGTATAAATGAGCACAAAACAGCATTACGATTCACGCATAAGCTTAGTTACGGTCTGCAGGATGCGGTCATCTAGAAATCATTAGAACCACAAGTGGTCACTTCTGACCATCAACACTAGGTGACCATATCCAGATGGAATACTTGCTGGTCATTCAATTATCCAATGACCACGATGACCTCTTATCATCGGAGATGGTGCAATCTGCATGTGAAGAGCCTCTATCTTGCAGATCGACAAAACTCAGGTGGGTTTCACCAATTTAGATCTATGAAGACTCAAGGGCTGTAAGCAGTGCAGTGTCCATCCAGTAAGAGATCATCTTTTACATGCAGCGAATTCACACTATATTATTCATTATTTAAAGTTTGGTTGAAGTGTTAGACCAATTGTTGAGTGTAGTGTTGGTGTTCTTCATCACAAGGGATGTGTTATTGTTCTCCCTCGGTATCCGTACTTAAATCTGCACTGACACCATATACACTGACCCCTCTCTATTAGCCGAGTTCGATGGCACACAACACACGACTAAAATCGCAATTAACATTCGTGCGGTGTCCACCAAAAATACATCGCGCGCTATGTGCTTCAGCGTGAGTACTCCCATGAGTACTGCATCAACACCGTCCTAAAAGTCATCCGGTCTACGTTATTATGATATTAAAGTAAAAACAATTATTGCCGGCAATTATTGCCGCAGCAGCATTTTTTATTCTGTTTGTTTGATGATCATATTGTAGGATATGGCCATGCAAACTGGTTGTTAACTGCGTCGTGACGGCGTTGTTTGAGTATGCCAAGCTACAGATGACAGGCTAAGTGTTCGTGTGTAGTGCTCTTCACCGTCGCATTCCGCATGCTGTAATCTCAATCACTAAGTTGGTCCCTATGGAGAGCTAGGGAGGATGGCGAGGAAATCAATGGAGCAATACCACAGACATGTGATGAATTCATGAAATGGACGGACGGACAGACAAATAGAGATGACACTCTTTAAACTTTGGTGGTCATTTCAGGTTTTATAAGCGGTCTTTACCATGTTGTGAACTTTGATCATTTACAGCATGGTTTCAATCTGCATTTACTTTGTTTATAAACGTTACAGCATTAAAAACAATTAAACAACAACATAACAACAATTAAACAAAATAAGCCTTAACGAATTGCAAATTACTGCTTAATGCTTCAACATGTTCAAAGCTAAATTGATGGTCAATAATTGGCAGGCAACAACGGCCTTAAGTGTTTACTATGATCGAATAACAGAACTACCTTTAGATCTCAATTGAAGACGTATATATTCAGCCCATGTAGCTAACTGTGTCGACATAAATAAATATTAACTATTTAAATGTGATTTAGAACGTGTGTTTTGGAGGCGGTCATTGTATTGCAATCTTCTGAAGATAGCTTTTTTTTAATGCATCGCGCAAGCGGGAATGGCAAAATTAGTAGTAATACCCTATGCACCAAACACTATTAAATGTTGGTGGGAAGTCGATTGCTATCTACTGAAGATAGCTCTTATAAATGCCTCGCGCAAGCGGGAATGGCAAAACTAATGCCTTCCACACTGAACGCTTGTGTTGGCGGGCATGGCAGTCCATTGCTATCTACTGAAGATAGCTGTTTTGAATGCCTCGCGAAATCGGGATAGACAAAACTAACACCTTCCACACCACACGCGTGTGTTGGCGGGCTGTCGATTGCTATCTACTGAAGATAGTTTTTATAAATGCCTGACGCAAGCGGGAATAGCAAAACTAATACCCTATGCACCAAATGCTTGTTTTGGTGGGCTGTCAATTGCTATCTTCTGAAGATAGCTGTTTTGAATGCCATGCGAAATCGGGATAGACAAAACTAACACCTTCTACACCACATGCGTGTGTTGACGAGCTGTCGATTGCTATCTATTGAAGATAGCTTTTTTAAATGCCTCGTGCAAGCGGGAATGGCAAAACTAATATCCTATGCACCAAATGCTTGTGTTGGCGGTCAGTCGATTCCTATCTACTGAAGATAGCTTTTATAAATGCCTCGCGCAAGCGGGAATGGCAAAACTAATGCCCTCCACACTGAACGCTTGTGTTGGCGGGAAGTACATTGCTATCTACTGAAGATAGTTTTTTAAATGTCTTGCAAAATCGGGGATATACAAAACTAACACCTTCGACACCACTCTTGTGTTGGCGGGCTGTCGATTGCTATTTACTGAAGACAGCTTTTTTAAATGCCTCACGAAATCGGGATAGGGAATTCACCACACGCTTGTGTTGGCGAGAAGTCGATTGCATCTACTGAAGATAGTTTTTTTAAATGCCTCGCGCAGTTGGGAATGGCAAAACTAATACCCTATGCACCAAATGCTTGTTCTGCATCTGGTGGGCTGTTGATTGCTATCTACTGAAGATACCTTTTTAAATGCCTCGCACAGTTGTGAATGGCAAAACTAATACCCTATGCACCAAATGCTTGTTTTGGTGGGCTGTCGATTGCTATCTACTGAAGATAGTTGTTTTATATGCCTCGCGAAATCGGGATAGACAAAACTAATATACTATGCACCAAGACGCTTGTGTTGGTGGGCTGTCGATTGCTATCTACTGAAGATAGCTTTTTGAAATGCCTCACGAAATCGGGATAGGCAATTCACCACACGCTTGTGTTGGCAGGCAGTCGATTGCATCTACTGAAGATCGCTTTTTTAAATGCCTCGCGCAAGCGGGTATAGCAAAACTAATACCCTTTGCACCAAATGCTTGTTTTGGTGGGCTGTCGATTGCTATCTACTGAAGATAGTTTTTAGATGACTCGCAAATACCCCTTCGAAAACGTTTTATATAACGTTCTATTATAGCGTATTGTTATTTCCATTTAATCGCGTCTTATTTTACTTAAAACAATCACACTTTATACAGAATAAAAAGAGACACTAATTGCATCTGTTTTCTATTTTGGGGCCAATTAACATACAAACCAAGTAAAAGTGAACAGTTAAATAGCAGCGTGATGGGTATACAAGAGTAAATTATGACGCCCTTTTTCGTGTTACACATACAGTATATTCTGCTAAATTGAAATAAAATACATGTATCATAATTATTATAATTTACCATTTTCATTGTGTGCGACACATTTTTACACAATATTAATCAATTTAAGTACTGCAGAAGTCACCGAGACCTAGTCAAATTCCCGCTCCTGTATTAAAATACGACGCCGCGTAAAAATGCATGTCGCGTTCTAGATTTATAAGTACACCTTTGGAATCAGATATGGTCTATGCTGAAGTCTTTACTCCAAATATCGGATAATATGACACTTTGGCTTAAGATCAACAAAATCCCTTTTCTTGTGAAGATACAGTAGCACTTCTAATTAGCCACCCTCACGCTGTCAACTCACAACGGATGGAGAATTCAATCTTTTGTACACGCAAACAATCACAGAGACACTTGGGGGAAAAGGGGAAACCGTCGTGACACAATGATTTCCAACAAGTTTTCATTCACAATCGGGTTGTAATTACAGAAATTATATTTTGTTCGTCCGACAAGAAAGACCGAAAAATGGATGAGAAATTCCGCAGAGAAATTGCCTGTATATGGTGACACCAAAGAGGTTTGAATGGTATGTGTGTAAAGAATGCCGTATTATATCGCGTTGGCTTCCTTTCAACATTGATCAGTGTGGCAAACGTGAAGAAGACATCCGACTGGTTTCATTGTATCTCTAACAACGTGAGATTGAATATCGACGGAGTTTGGTAAGGGAAGGAACTGTTCAATTTACCAGATTTGTGGCATGTGAGGAGGATATGGGGCTCTAGCTGACAATTTGCTCATATTCACGTGTCAGTTTCATCGTAAAACGTCCAAAAATAGGACGCATGTCAGTGGTATCCCGCATTCGAATTTGGATTACCGTATTCCTTCCAATAAGCGCCCATGCCCCAACAAGCGCCCACCCAGGGTATTTTCAATTTGCTAAAGGATACCATTAATGCTGGGGGATTAGAAGTCCTGGGTAAACTTGCATTACATTTTCTGCATCAGGAAAGCTACTAGAACGTCTCAGGATCCTTTTATAACGTACGTAAATTCATCTCTAATATACACCTGTTAGGAAAAAATTAGGTAAACCATGTAAAAAATAAGCGCCCACCCAACATGACTTTGTTAAGCGCCCTGGGCGCTTATTAGAATTAATACGGGTATACTGATACATATCGATATTATTTTGTCTATCATGGTCTACTATATCTGCTTACGGCGGAGAACCTAATGGTCCGGATCTATAGAATACTTGAGTTCTGTTCTTGTATCCATGGGCGGACCGAGGCCACCGAGCCAGGAAGGAAGGGAAAGGGGAAACATTTCCTAATTGTTCGTCTCACCCGCTACTAAAATAACCGGGACAAGTGCAAACATTTGGGGCCAAAAATACAATGCGGCCTGGGACAAAAATGAGTTCAAAGCCCCTGCCTAAAACCAGGCCAAAGGAAGAGGCACATCAACACTTTTGATCAACTTTCCCGGTATTTCGAGCCGGGAAGTCCCCCCCCCCCACCCGGTACGTCTCTGGAATCGAATTGAGTTGTAAAACTCGTGTATCAGTCAGAGGCATATATATTACATTTTCTTCTGTATTCAGGCGGAAAATTGCAATAAAATGAATTTAAATAATTTGAGTTCATGACGTATTTAAAAATTCGTTACATAGAAGTTATATTTGTTTTATTATGTTAGAAGTAAAATAACATTCGATTAACAAGAACAACTGAACAATCACGTAGTATCACCATACAGTTGCATATAAGCCTGGAAGAGGCACGCATCACTGAAAAACAAAACATGCAGTCAATTGACTTACAACATTCCCAACAGTAGCCTGTTGTTGTTTTGCTCATATCATGTTTTCAGTTTCAAAGATATAAATACGTCAACGCTTGTGAGCTAGGGTTAACGCAATAGGCAAATTACTTGCACCTTAGATTCCCTTACTCAAGTTATTAATTCAATTAAAATATGATGCATACACCACTAGGGATATTAACGCAAAGCATTTGACAACCATCAGCAGTGCTTTTTACCTAGCCTCTTACAATCAGCACTTGAACGTCGCGAGAAGCCTGGAAGCATTCAACAGCGTTGCCTGTAATCATGGCATTATCTGGACTGTAGGGTGATATATCATGGGACGTAGTGGAGTTGTTGATGATGTCCCTTTGTTCCTCTTCATATATCATGGGACGTAGTGGAGTTGTTGATGATGTCCCTTTGTTCCTGTTCATATTTGTAGGACACTTTACTGGTATTGATTGCAAACGAAAATATGAAGTATTCTACAATAACACCAATATTCAGCTTTCCGGAATTGGCCGTGTAATTTGTACTCGCAAACCTAAAACTATACCCAACATCCACCCCGACGCTAATAGACATTCTGCCCATTGTAGAGTATATAACTCTTGGGGAGGGGGGGGGGGGTTGAACTATATCAATACAGATATACACTCAAACAACAGTCACAATCCGCATGTAAACACACCCAATCCACTCACGTATACCTACCCATCCCACTGGTAGAATTCAACGCACACCCCCCATCCACCCCTACTCACACTCCACACACTCACCCCTGCGAGTTCGCCCACAAACAAACACGTACCGAATGTATCACATATCATCACTGACAACGACAGATGACAGACAGACATGAAAGCACGTCTACCGCACATATACACACACCCCCCATGGTCTACACAACCCACACCCTGCACTTCACCACCAAATACAAACGAAAGCAAAGCAGACTATCAATACACACGTAAATATATCATAGAATACATTATGTTGTAGCAAGAGCTCATTAACGTAATTTTACCAGATCCCGGAATACCATCGTCCCGGAATACCATTGCCAAATAAACACCTTGATATTTTGTTCAGCCTACAAATATACTTCTAAATTTTGCTTGATTTATTGTTGTTAATGTTAATGAGTTATGTACGTTTTGCAAAAATGATGTGGTTCAGCTCTCTTTACAACATAACTCAAGAATCAAAGGACCTACACAAGTATCCTTCTACACGCTCGCTATGAAATGATCGATGCAATTTTTGTCAAAGCTCACTACCATTCGCAGGATGCTGCAAACGACCAAATCGCAACAGTTGAAAATAGTTATTAACCTTAACAACTGAAATACGTACCGAATGTACTACACACAGTCAATATATAGTGGGGGTGGGGGGTTGCGGCTCAAAAAGTCTTTGTTTTTTTAATGGGGGAAAGTGTAACAATGTATCCAAGAACATGGAGAAGATCCAAATTATAAATAAATATTAACAAAGGAATCACTTTTGAATTTAAACAGTCCAAATTGGGGCCAGAAAACGCCAATTTTAGGGGGTTATATACCCACTTTTTGTAAGTGAATTTATTTTGGAAATTTTACACCCTTTTTTCGCCCCGGTATCAATGCATTAAGTCAGTGGTACATCTACCTTCTCTCTTGGTTATTAAATTGCTTGGATTGTGTATTAGATAAAGGGTGAGAAACAGATCATTCAGACATTCTCTGGAAGAAAACATCTATTTTATTATGTTGTTATTCCATGCTTACATCATGCCATGGAGTAAGTGCAGTGTGTGTGTGGGTTGAGCGTGTATGATGTGTGTCATTATAAATTTGTTTAGCACCTTTGGTTAAGGGGTCGGTCACCCCCCTTTGCACAGTATTTCTGAGAGCACATCAGACACACCAAATTGCATTATGAACACGAGGAATGTCCTTCTGATATCATATTATTTATTTTTAATTCAAGATATAATACAAATATATGGCAAATTATTAAAATTGAAATTTGTGAAATTGTTGACATCTCACAGTCCTCGAAGTAAATTTTATAAATCTAATGATCATACGATGTACTTAAAGTTTATGTAGCTTGGATGAAAAGCCGACCATCGATTGAAAAATTTGTGTCTGTGTCTCTCAGGTCCCATACAAAAATAAATAAATAAAAAATGCGTGAAAACGTCGCTATCCGGCTAAGCCCTTAAGGTGGTGCAACATTCACCAGGCATTCTGCTGTTGGTTGCACCTCCTCTTTTGTTTGATGTCATTTTGATGTTTATAATTTTTAATAGATGAAAAATAAAATTGATGGTGTTTATATTAGTGTCATTGCAAAAAACATTAATTTTGTCGCAAGAGCTCATAAAAGCGCAATTTTACCATGTTCCGGAATACCATCTCTAGGCCCTACATAGACTAAAATTGTATTATTATATGACCTGTTGCCATGCTATAGTATTTGCTGAGAATAGCGGCATTTTATTGCCATGTACTATTTATCATATCAGTAAGTGACAACCACAAATACTTAAGAAAACACACCTCATTTATAATTTATTCTATGCTTTGATATATATATATATATGTATATATATATTGCTACACTCAAAGGAAGTCGTCCTCTAAGAAGACGCGGGAGTTCATGATTGGTACACAAGAGATTTGCTTTCTTAAAGTGGCGGACTAAGCAATCGCTATTAGATGCCGTACACGTAATAATTATGACTTATCAAAAGAGCCAGATCAAAGACGCTTTCTATATAATTTGTGAATACCCGCAAGTGTCGTGCATTATATCTCCTTTGGGTATGAATTTCGGAAAAGCGTTTGGACTTCAAATGGGGATCTTTTCATCGTCTGAGTCAACAGGGACTTTTGGCTTTTTTGTACCCGTCCATTAGGCTAACGTTTTCTTTAGTAAGCTAGATGAGACTAAACAAAAGGCAAATGTATGAATATAACTGTGTGAGCAAAAAGCTAGCAAAAAGCACCACACACATATAGACGTATAATACTCATCTTTCTTTTCCATTTTTCTGCTGTTCTTTTGAAAAGACGGAAAGGTCGCGAATTATAATGTCATTAACAAGATCTGTCAAGAACAAATTGTATTGAATGGATTGTATGGTGAACCAGACGTCTAAATCAGTCTTGCTATACGGTATTGAATTTATTACAGCGTTGTCGTTAATTTAAAACAATATATTATGATGAAAGTAAAACTGATATGTTAGAATACGATCAAGTCTTTCAAAGTAATGATGTTAAATTCAAAATGAAAATTCATCATAAAAAGAAACGTGGTTGTTTTATTTGCTTGCGAGACATTTTGGAAGAAAAATAATTTGGCCGAAGTCACTGTATGCATGTATAAACAGTACATTGTAGCAGCAAAATCATTGAATTATGTTAATTTTGGAACGAAACAGAAGAAGAAGATGAGAGAGAGAAGAATTTAAAAAAAAAGGAAAGAAAAAAAGAAAAAGAAGAAGAAAGGAAAGAGAGGAAGAAGGAGGAGGGGACGAAGAAGAGATGAAGTAGAACTAGAAGAATGAGAAGAGGAATAAGGCAGATAAGGAGGAGGAGTAGGGTAGGAAAAGGTGTTGATGACAATCTCGACCACTCGAATGAACTCGCATCAAAATTGCGCTTTAATTGTCCAGATCTTTGTCTTAATGTTGACGGAGATGAATGTCTAATTGCAAAAGACGCTGCAATTTAGGGACGAGGTCATCTGTACTATATTGAACAAAATTACTAATACGTAACAAAATGACATCGTTATGAATTCTTTTATTTCCAATGATCTTTTGGCGATCTGTAATGATTGCTCATAAGCCTGGGCATAAGCTGCATTACGACAGAACGATTTCACGCTAGGCCTGTGATATCAATAGAAACTAATAAGAATCGAACAGAGGGTTTAAATTCAGGAATTAACTTTTCAAGTCGAGGATGGCATCAATTAATCCACACACAATGACGCACACACATTAATGGACAGTAAATGGGCAAACGATCATTATACAGGGTGCAGAAATAGTCCAGTACAAGTATCATAAATTAACGTTTGTCAGAAAACATGAGAGCGAGTCAGATAAGTTTGCGAATAAGAAACATTATTTTTGACAAATAATGGCATGAACAAATCAAATATGTCATGTTCTCCAAAAATATATGGTGTCAAATCAGGAAATGTCTGAAAATCAGGGACGTTGGGCATTGGAAGATATATGGGAATGTTCAAACCCAGGTAGCATACAGTGCAGCGTGGGTCATAGGGGAGGGCACCGACAATGATTGGGGGGCACTGGGTCTGAGGGGGGGGGGCACAGGTCATTTTCGGCAATTTTCCATATGGGATTGACTAAATTCTGCAAGCAATGGGGGCGGGGGGGGCGGACGTACCCCAGTGTCCCTATGACGCTACGCCACTGGTACGCCATCTAAATGAGGAACTTTGCTGACGAATGTGACAAATCGGGGTGACAAACCAAACCAAACAACGTAAAAACACATCTCACGGTACTTGCATCACCTGCATCACCGGAAATACTTATGCCAAATTATTGAAGTCTGTTGATCTGTTAAAACACCCTGAAAAAGGAAATCATTATATTTCTTTACAGATTATAACACTTTTGAAAGAGTTTGGTCAAACATTGATTTGCAAGTTTGACGTTACACTAATGGTGTCATGAGGTGCAATCCTAGTCATGTGTCAGCACTTCCTTGAATAACCAGAGAAGAATAACATATTGATAGAAAATAATTCTTAAAAAAAGAAGAGATTTAATTAAATGTTTTCCAGTTGTGTTGTGTGCGCCGGCCGGGAGTTCGACAAATTAGGTAAATCTGGCTACCCGAATTTATGTATGGTGTAGGGTGGCGTGGGTACGTGTCACCATGTCACTGACCCTGTTGGCAATCAGGATTGTCAATACTTCTTGATGTATTAATAAAAGCAAAAGAAATACTTTTAATCAGATATTGATATTGCAGCAATCAATGTGACATCTTTAAGCTAGTATTGTAATATCAATCGTTATTCTTTTCAATGTTGATTCAGCGTAATTGTGCGTATAGATAGAGGAGTATTCTACTATTAAGAAACCTGATCAAATTTGGCTGATTCCAGTTATTGACAGGTCGCAAATACAGGGTGTTCACTTGAACTCTATAATTGGGCCTATAATAAATTTTGTATTAGGCATATGTCTTAACGCTATAATCTACGATCTACGAAGCACTGGTTACTGGTTATTTCGGCCGTTTAAAATGCAGTTTTATGGGAGGGTATGTGTAATGTGTAAATATTACAAATATGCCAAAAAATCAGATTTGAGAAAATGAATCAATTCCCTATTATAAGATCGTACATTATGGCTTTAAAATTATGGTCTATATCCAATAATCCTCAGGTTCGTTATATAGTCCTAAAGGTGCGCTAGTCCGACAGTTCGCTATACAGTCCTAAGGTGCGCTAGTTCGTTAGTTCCCATCGTTAACCTGTTCCCCACCCTAAACCTAACCCTATCCATAGCCCTGACTTTCGGAATAGCGAACCTTTTTATTTTTCGGATTGATGAACCTTTGTTTGGTCTAACGGTTAATTCCCTTGAAAACATTCACTTCGGTTTCACCATGAATAAATGTTTTACTGTTAAGCTAACGTTTGCATAGTATTTTTTGGGGAAATGAGAGCTCATCAGACATATCGAATTGCATTATGTATATATATTGGGGATGTCATCCCTTTTAAATCCGTGAATTGTAAAATCACCGGAGAACATGGTTTTCCACACTGAAGGGAAACTTACAATGACCTAATCTGTTCAGAAGTGTATATATAATATAGCTGCTTGCTGCAGTACAGATGTCGCAGGGTCTTGCAAAGAAGAATGTGTTTTGGGAGCTTCCATTCTTCATTTGTAGCAGCCCTGCAGATGTCTTGACCAATGAAACGGATAACCCGTTCTGTATGATTAGAAGCAGCTGTAGGAATTGAAGACATGAGCAGACACAGGAATCGTTTCAATTGGTACGGTATGACATCGTCGCTTACTCCTAGAGCACTTGCGTGAGGCGATCACAGTACCGGTAGCTCTTCAGACTCTTGAAATGGTTTCTGTATGACACTTCGAAAAAGCAATGCGACATCTTTTATTGCATCCCTGGATGCAAATAGGTACGCTTGTGTTATGGCTTCCTCAACTGGAATGCTGGAGCTATTAGACCAGGTAGAAGGGTCAAGTATAATTGTTGTCTGGTTGTACGTTGGCAAATGCAAGTTTGGTGTCCAGGATGGGATGACTTTGCACCTTACATTTGAGTTTATCTGCACGAAAGCTTGGATTTGCATATCTGGTCTCATCAGCTTGTACATCAGACGGAGTGAAGATAATGTTGCAACTTGGTAGCCTCTCAGAATAGTTTCATCCATCATCAATATGCTGAGCAACATGTCTGAAACAGGACTCATGTGCAGCTTCCAATGCTTACTATTCAGCAGCACTTTTAGGCTTGCCACTTTTCCAGTGTTCAGGATTAGCTATACTCAGCAATACTCCCTGCGTCACTTGGGATGATACTTGGCATCAGACGGAGAGAAGATAATGTTGCAACTTGGTAGCCTCTCAGAATAGTTTCACCGATCATCAATATGCTGAGCAACATGTCTGAAACAGGACTCATGTGCAGCTTCCAATGCTGACTGTTCAGCAGCACTTTCAGGACTGCCACTTCTCCAGTGTTCAGGATTAGCTATATCATGTATATACTACCTGCAACACTTGGGATGTTCCTTTGCTTCACATGCAAACAAATCGTATTCTCTAATTCTCCATAATAGCCAAATCCTGACTGCATCATGATTGTTCTGCCAACCACCTTTCTCAAATCATGTGGTAGCCTACTCTCTGTTGTGTCATCCCCACCTTTCTTAACATGAATTCTGCCTATCTTGTTGCAAAGAACACAATCAGGCTCGATTATAATCCGTTCTGTGCTTTGTTTGCGTTTTAAGCGATTGGTACCACAGGTAGACGGCGCATCATCATCACCATGCTTGACTAACCTACCCAGATTACTTGTAAACCGTTGGTAACAGCCACGGTGGTACCTTTGCGTATGTTTGTCAGTAAGTTGATCAGGGATGCCATGGCAGATGTCTGCCATTCTTTATCGTGATGTGTCAGGTTCTTCCAAGCGGCGATCCCGCACATTGTGAAGGAGTTAAAAGCCTTCCACTATATGGTCTGTTAAATCACCGAAGAATTCAAAAGCGCCTTCCTTGATATTGGGTGCATGAATTATGCACAGTTCTTGTTTCTTTGCTACTGGGACTCAAATGTTTGCGTTTCGTCTGCATGATTTCATAGGATTGTCATTCTGAGTAGAACTGGACCTGAAATAGATAAGAATCCATATCTCACAGATTAAAACATAGAATGATGGTGTGATAGGCATATGTTGCAGTTGTTTAGCACCAGGTGGCCACACTGGATGCCATGTTGAAGCATGATGAAAATGAATTCTAAATGGGAAGAAATTCTGAGGGCAAAAACTAATATTCTCTTACACAAGAATATGAACGAGCCAACTCAGATCAGACTGTGTGCGCATTTTGAAGGACTGTAAGCTCCCCAAAAGTAACTTCACGAAAGGTGAGAAATCTGCCCTTCGTGACCTCAAGGCAGATCCATCCATTCTTGTTCTTCCTGCCGATAAAGGCAGAGCAACAGTAGTGCTTAATAAGAAAACCTATGGGGAGAAAGATGCTGAACTTCTTAGTGATAGTGATTAAAACACAATCAATATAAGACTCTAAAATGTGACCCACACCCACTTATCGCAATCAACTTGTGGAAGTTTTACAATTATTAAGGGACAGTGGTGCCATCGACGTTCCCATCTATCGCCGGCTATATCCCACGTCATCGGATGCCCCCAAGTTTTATGGATTACCCAAAATCCATAAGGCCGCTTGTCCCCTCCGTCTCATAGTTTTCAGTTGTGGCTCACTAACCAACTTACAACTCGGCCAAATTTGTGGCGGATCTCCTTGCACCTTTGTGGGAAAATCGGATAGACATTTAAAAAACAGTGCGGACTTAGTGGACAATTGAAATTGTCCTGTGTCATTGTTGGTGAGGATGCATGCCTTGTATCCTATGATGTTACGGCGCTCTCCACCAGGGTATCTGTCGACGAATGCGTCAACATAATTCATCATTTATTATCTAATAATACCAATCTGTCTGCTCGCACCAAGTTAACCCCACAACAGATCACTGATTTGCTTACTGTGTGTATGAAAACCACCTACCTTGTCCATGATGGTCAGTTCTATTCGCAATGTGAAGGCGCTGCAATGGGCTCCCCGGTTAGTCCTATCATCGTTAACCTGTTCATGGAACACTTGGAAACATTGGCTTTGTCATCATATCATTCTCCGCCCACATTTTATGGCCGATATGGTGATGACACCATGGTGATCCTAAAGCATTTTACCAATCACCTCAATTTGCTTCCCCGGCTGTTAAGTTCGCCGTCGACTTTGAGCAAGACAATAAGATTGCCATGTTATTAAAACACTCTCATCAGCAGAAATGCTGACGGCAGCTTAGTTTTCCGTGTCTACCGAAAAAGCATCCACACTGACCAATATTTGCACTTCGACAGCCATCTTACTCTTACATTTTGGCAGTGTCTTAATGTGCTGAATCTGTTACTGCACCCTGGCCTTGGAGCGCAAGTTGGGTGTCATACGAACATCGAAACATCGCGCACGTACCATCTCCTCTATCATGTGTCTACCAACAGTTCTTTCAACCAAGAACTTGATCACATTCAGCGTGCTCTGTCAGTCTGCGGTTATACCAAATGGGCTTGGGACTGCTCCGGCAGCAACAAAATCACTCCCAAACCCAAAACGCAGAACCCTTCTCCCCCATCAGCGGGCAGTGTCAATCTTACGTACATTCAGGGAGTTACTGAAAAACGGGTATTTTGGTATATGACAAGCCTACCAACACCATGCATCAAGAGCATGCTCGTATCACCCAAGGACATGAATTGTGACCGAAAAAATGTGATCGCTTTTGTGTTGTTTACGGTATCAATTACAGCAAATGTTCGTCCCAATACTCTGGGGAAACTGAACGCCCTTTACGTAAACGTTTGTCTGGGCGCCAAGCACAAGAGGAAGCCCTCTCCATTTGGAACTCACTTCAAGTCTGAAGGACACAAGTTTGATGAGTCCAATGTCAAAATCTTGGACACTGATTCCAGATGGCCACAACGGGGCATCAAGGAGGCTTACTTCATTGCAGATATGGATCCCGACCTCAACCAGGACATGGGACGACTCTACCTGCCACCCGTCTACAAACCGGTCATCAAGTTACGTGACTCCGGGTTTCCCCGTGAGTCACGTGATTAGATTTACCGCTCCTGTCACAATTCTGCTGAAGTCCCACGGATGTGGTGATGAAATATTAAAAGTAAGTCACTATTTTGTTGAGAGAACTGTTTAAAATATTCATTCTACCATTATATTCTCTTATTCATAATCATATATTTATCGTAATGATCTATGACATTCTTGAAATTTTGCCACTTCTAGCAACCACTTTGACGGCCATTTTGGTTTCCATCTTGAGTTTGATGTACAGCAGCAAATTAAAAATGTCACAAATGAATTTATAATGGCCATAAATCTATATCTAGTCACTTTATTTATGCTTTTATCATATTTTTGGCTGATATGTGACTTTTTGAAATTTGACCATTTTTTGCGGCCATCTTGGCGGCCATCTTGAATATCTTGAGAGCATCGGAGTTTTTCACTGTTAACATCCGGAATGTTTTTAAGGACCCTAAAAGGCATCTAAAAAGTTGGTGTGGCTGAGTACTGCGAGGATGGACCGGGGAGGGGGGGGGGTCATACATGCCCATCTAATTCGTCTACCTCCGACTGATACCATTCCGTAGTATCCATCAAGTGCAAATCTCATAATAATATATTCTGCATATATGTTAAAAAGACAGGGCGATAAAATACATCTTGGACGTACTCCTTGGTCAGTTGTAAACCAGTCTGAGTCTCCACACTCAGTTCTTACTGTGGCTTTCTGTCCTTGGTACAAAGAGTTTATCAGGTCCACCACTTGTGCAGAGAATCCCATTTCCTTCATGATGCGCCATAACTTTCCATGCTGGAGACAATCAAAGGCCTTTCTCGTTCCTTTTCCTTTCCTGAAACCTACCTGTTCTGGTGGTAACTCTCTTTCTAGATGGTTCCGAATTCGTTCAGCAATGATATGAAGCAATACCTTATACTGGGAGATGAGAGATATTGTATGATTGTTGGTATATTCCCTGGTGCCCTTTCTTAGGGAAAGGGAGAAACACTGCCGTTTTCCAATCTGCTGGACATTCTTTGCTTCTTGAGATCTTTACACAATCTATCATGTCTATGGATGATGTAACTCCTCCCACATCACTCTCTTTGAGCAATTTTGCCTGTATGTTATCAGTCGCAGGTGATTTGCCATTCCTGAGTTTCTTTATGGCTTCTTCAACCCCACTCATCAAGATATCTGGATCAGTATCATAGTCCTCCTGATCTGTTTCTTCAGGTGGAATACTTTCTTTATGTGAAGCATATAGCTTCACACAATACCGCTTCCAACTTGTTCCTCCTCTGTAAAGATGTTGCCATGTTCGTCCTTCACAACATTGAGCTGGGCGTTGGTTTGCTGGTTAGTAGTTTGATGCTTCTGTACATGTCTCTGGTGTTATTAATTACATTGTTCCTTATACCTCGGCATATTTCTGCTTGATGAAATCAGTTTTGTCTTTACTGATCTGCTTCTGGATTCTCCCATGCACTCAGATCATGGTATTCTTGGCGATGGTCATCTTTATCAAGTCCCTTTTCTTGACCTTCCTTCCTTGGTCAGCTAGGTTGAAAACTTCTTCTGTAAACATGGCTTTTTCTTACGTTTTGGCAGTGCCTTATGTGCTGAATCTGTTACTGCATGCTTGATTTCTTCCCACAGTTCCTCTGGTGTAGACTCTTCAGGATCATCTTCCAATAATTTTTGGAATTGGTTTCTCACTTCTACTCTATAATTATCACTGATCTTACTTGCATCATATCTAGTGTTGGCTTTTTTTGACGTTTGATTCTTCTTAGCTTCAACTTCATGGTTGACACAAGCAATTGGTGGTCTGATCCACAATCTGCTCCTGGGTACGTCTTTGCAGCCATGATTGAAGCTAGATGACGATCTCTTCTCTAATCTATTTGGTTCCTTATGCTATGATCTGGTGATAACCATATTGCAGATCCTTGGATGTTGCTTGAAGAAGGTATTAAGGATGATTAGAAGGTTTTCCAGGCAGAAATCAACTAGCATTTCTCCTCTTTCGTTCTGTTCTCCTAAGCCAAATTTCGCACTGAAATATCTGGTGACGATGGTTATGTCTAGTCTCTCTTATTGATGTAATCTATCGCCTTCTTCTGTTGATGTTAAGATAGATACATAGGCTTGAACAACAGAAATATTCATTTGTGTTCCTTGTAGGCGCATGATGATAATTTTCAAGGACACATCTGTCAAAATCTGAATTTGCTATGAAAGCAACTCCATGTTCTCTTCTGGTGTCCTTTCCAGAGTAGTGAACTACATGGTTGTTGGGTGTGGTGAAGTGGCCCTTTCCTATTCATCTCATTTCAGAGATTCTTGCAAGATTATAGATCATTTCTGTCCAGTTCTCTGGTCAGTCAGAATGTCCAATTGTCCTTGGGATATTTGTTTTCCACAGGTTTCGTCTATGCCCACGGAGCCATCGAATTCAGTACGTCCAATCGGCTTTAATGTTGATTGTTGAAGCGTTATGGGTACAAACATGATGCCATCCGTTTCTCTTCCCCAGTAGCATTTGAGACACCTTCTGGCATGTGGAGGGGGGGGGGGGTCTCAAATTCCAATGTCATGTTTATTATCGTATCCGAAATCATCATCATGGTATACATCGCCAGTTGATTTATAGTAATTGTGTGCCCTTATTTAAGGTGCACTGACCCTGGAAGCTATGTGCCTGGTTGTGATTATCACATTAGATTAATCCTTTTATTGGCGTGATGACAGCTTGGATTCGATCCCAGTCATCTCTAAAGTCTCTCTGCTGACCTTCATGACGAAGTTGGTGGTCATATTGAACTCTAAATGTGTGATCTTTCACACGACTGTGAGGGACCAGTAAGCTTAAAACAGTAGCTTAACCTGCAAATTAGCTTTGTTCTGATTCACACACACGGGTGTAAGAACAATCAAGAACATGAAGAATGGCCACAACACATCGAGCGCCAAGGCAATGGCCTTTAACAAAGAACGAAACAATAAACTCATTTCAAAGCTGGAAACATAACCTCCAGTATACATTATCGTCAGACCCAAGCTTTTCTCCTGATTGAAGGAATGGTATGGGGCAAAAAGTCACAACTTCCACACTTTGAGGTCTCACTAACGATGGTGAGGACATACTGGAAGCCCAAAGGAAAACAGCAGTCCAGAAAAATGCCGCATTGGAACTGATGCTTGGACAAATAACGAACTATTGTCCGATTCTCACGTAATACTATTCTGAAGAACTGCACAAGCCTAAGCGAGACATGGCAAGCCATCCGTCTCCGTGGCGTCCAAACAACAGGTTGCCACTTCCCGGGGTTTGACAATATCAGCCTTGGCCCTGATGAACGCCCAGAGAACTTGTACCAGCGTCTAGTAGCGTTCACCGAGCATAACCTCATGCGTCAAGGAGGAGGCAACAGTCACCATGACCAAGTCATGTATCAAGATGATGAGATTACGCCTGCATTAGAAAACTTTGTAGTAACATGGTTGTGTCTTATTAACCCTTATCTGCCCCGCTTAGTAAAACAAAGATATGGTACTGAGCTGCGATCCCGTACTCTGGCATCGATTAAAGCTGAAATTTCACAAGCGCTGGACTCCCTCCGAGATGAACTGAACTCAATAGAAACAGCTCGCTCCATGCTCGCTTAGGCTTGTGCAGTTCTCCATGCTCACTATTCAGCGTAGGCCGAACTGGCCGATAACAAAACCCAAAACTAAAAAGTCAGTCAGTAAATCGGGCAGTAAATCCTGTCCCCTGTGTGAGCAAGCTGGTAGGCATGACCATGCGCATTTCTTAAGCGAGTGCTCGTACCTCCCTGAAAAGGACGGAAAATACAGGTGTAAACATTACTGGTCATACTGGTAAACATGGCGCTCGTCAGCTCAATATCCTTTGTTGAACAATCTGATCTTATTGAGCAGCCTGATGTTCCAACAACGATGCGAATTCATGTTGATCAGTCGAGCCCCTTATGTAGATGCATTCCACAAGCACCATGCTGACAGTGGTTCCACTGGTAATCTCATGCGGGAGAACACTGTCCAACAATTAAGATGCCCCATTCATCAGAGTTCGTAGTCTGCCCGTCCTCCCCTCTTCTTTAAAGGTTTAGTTGTTAGAGACCTTGATGAAGAAACTCCTAGCAGGTATTCCCTTCATGAAATGCAACGATATCGCAACAGCCCTGTAAATGGTAAAGAACCAAATCATCTTGACAGATTGTATAATCATCACTTATGGTGCTAAAAAGAGCCTCACATCTAAGCACACTGTTCGTCGTGCCCATATACGTACTTGTGGACCTTCTCAAAACACTAACATTTGGCCAGGCTCATACACGTTGAGGTCAATGAAGCCATCGCTGAGACAGATCAGATGCTACCTTTGCCATTGAGCCCAGTGTGGATACCTCGCTTGGTAGGTTTCTTCCGCCCAACAAGCACGGCCCACACCTGATGTCGTTATGAGTATTAGGCAGGGTTCACACCCGGGGTTCCGCGCATTCCCAACAATACTTGTGTGCCACTTGTCATCAGAAAGCATGAACATCTTGGCCAGATACATACTGTTTAATGTTTACTCACTACCACTGGCTTCTAACCACCACACACTACTACAGCAGCATCAGTCCATGTGTGTCAGGTTCTTCCACTCAGCAATTGTTACCCTTTACCCAGATGGTATACTTAGCACTTGTGATCAATCCAACTTTCGCAGTCTTCTCGACGAGTATGATGTTTAATGTTTTTTCAAGTTTTTGACCCTAATTTCCCAGGTTACAATGGTCCTGTCGTCGGCCCTTTTAAATATGTGGTTAATATGGGACCAGTACAACCACCCACGCGAAGGTCGTCTCCCATTGTATGCACAGGATAAACTCCAAGAGTTGCAAACAAAATTTGATCAGCTTGAAAATGCAGGCGTCTTTGCTAGACCTGAAGATCTAGGTGTGTGTACGTGTGTGGAATACCTTAACCCATCCTTTCTTGTCAAGAAGCCTAATAGAGGCTTTCGTCTGGTTACTGCATTGGCTAATGTTGGTAAGCCATAACCCTCTCTCATGCCCAATGTGGACTCAATATTGCGTTCAATTGCCAAATGGAAGTACTTGATTGCCACTGAATTGACTAGTGCTTTCTACCAAATCCCTCAATGCCATGAGTCCATGAAATACTGTTCCTTTTCGCGGGGTGCGTGTGTATATACGATGCGCTATGGGTATGTCAGGTTCTGAAACAGCTTGAAACAGCCCTTGAGGAGCTGATGTGTCGTGTCCTTGGTGACCTCTTAGAGAAAGGTGCCGTAGCAAAACTCGGTGGTGGTAATACTGTGGATGAACTTGTTAAGAATTGGCGTCAAGTTTTACAAGCTTGGTCAAAATCTGTACGTCTTTTCGCTCCCAAAAAGGTCATTTGCCCCCCCCCCCAGACAGTCATTATGGGATGGATTTGGTCAAATGGAACCATTTGTGCTAGCCCCCATAGCATCGCCACACTTTACAGTTTCTCGCCTCCAACAAAGTTGGTAGCATGCGGCCCTTCATTGGTGCATACAAGGTTCTGGCCAATGGCATAACTTCTTCTCGCGTGATATTTGAAAACTCAAGCTCGACCGATAAATTCAGGTATCACACTCAATCCGTCCAATTTTATATCAGAATTGTGCCAGTCTGGTTAGCCCCATTAGATGGTGCTATTACAGGGCACCCGTCCACTGAAATGCTTCACATGGTCTAATAGTCTACATGCTGCTTTTCACAAGGCTCAATCAGCACTGTCCTTGTGTTTCCACATTCCTCTCCACTGTCAGTCGTTATCAAGCATCCGTTCGTCATCTTGCAGGATCAGCTTAACACATCTCAGCCCTTTGCTTGTCGTAATGCCCCTGACTCTACTGAGCCCACTTGTCAAATATGCTCCTTTGTCAAACGAGAAGGGGTTTCTGCTCATGACATTATATCTGGAAAGCAAAGCAGCCTGGCATGCTATTTCAGCAGAAAAGCCCGGATCTGCGACAAACACATGCTCATCTATATGATCTAATTCAGGGTACTCGCCTTTCAGTCAGAAAGCTACTTCCGTCAAAGACGTGAAGCGCTATTTGCAGGTCGCATCTATGGTGTTCCCAACTCGTGAATGTATTGTTGTTCCCAGCAGGTCTTAAACGGTCTTCGCAATACCCTGCACATCCAACTTGACCATCCCTCCAAACATCAGCTAAGTTTGGTGACCCAGCGTTACTTTTATGGACAAGGCTATTGATCAGGAGACATCAACTTGTCACCAGTGTGCTTCACTGCCCAATGCCCCTAAATTATTGATCGAGCAGTTTTTAAGTGACCCTCCTGATGCAGTTGGCATTTCTTTTGCAGCTGATATCCTAATGCGTAGCCGCCAACTAATCCTTGTGCTTCGCGAAACCTAACTTCCTACACAGCTTCTTGCATATAGGCTATAGTGAACGAACAACATGGCACATTGCGTGATGCCCTGATTCAATATTGTGCATTGAAATTCGTTCAATTGATGGGCCCCTGCAATCATTCGTACTGACCCAGCACCAGGGTTTGTCCGACTCACAAACTTCTCACACGTTACCATCTATCAGTTGAGATCGGTCGTATTAAAAAACAATAAAAAAACACACCAGAAAACAAGAATCCTCAGCGATCCATATAAGAACTTTTAGGTTTTCCCTGTCTGGGACAACCTCCTGACCCAACCAAGGGGCGGCACAACATGTGCAACATCTTCCTGTTTGACGTCATCAACATCTGAGGTGTCCTAGTACTACATCACTAGCAACAACAATCTTCAGAGCAATAGCATCCGCTGAAGACGCCGGTTGACCCGGTGAAAGCGCTCCGGTGAGTGTACCAAATTTGAGTAGCGTAGAAGTATAATTTTGCTTTCTATTTACGTTTACCGCTACGTATGAATATACATCATTATAACAAGAATCCTGTTGCTGAGAAGCCCATTCGTGACCTTGAAGATGTGTTGCTCAGACAAGATCCTAAAGGTGGTCCGGCTACACCATTGTCACTTGCCATTGCTACTGTTGCCCTGGGGATGCACCATTAGATTCTCGGGGGGTAGGAAATTGGTGTCGGGAAATTTTTTCGCCGCCGAAGACAACAAGTTTTTTTTTTTAATTTCATGCCTTTATACACAGTTAGGTGGTGGGGAAAGTTGTTGTTTTTAGTGTTGGTGGGGAAAGTTTTTTTTTTTTTTTGCTCATATATATAGTGGGTGAAGTTTTTTTTTTCAAAAACTTCCTACCCCCACCTGAGAATCTAATGGTGCGTCCCCTATATAAATTGATTCGTACCACATGCACATGTGGTATACGAATAAGAGATATTAAAAGACAGTGTAGGTACATGGATTGCCACGGAGCGCAACTGTCAAAAAATACATATAACAGCACCCATTACCATTATGAAAATTCACACAAACACATCATTTTCAAAGAACATTGAAACCCCTTATTCCATACTTGAAAAATATGATCCCTAATGTTTTACTTACTTTTCCAGCAAAAAACAATTTCCAGTTTGTCAAGCTTCAATAGAGACTTTCTTGGGTTATCCAGGGTTGTCAAAACCCGAACAAATCAAATCAAATCAAATCAAATCAAATTAAAAAAACTCATATTAATCATAATTCAGAATCAGAAGTCATAATTAATTCAAACATAATTCTAGCAATACTCACTCGTTTTTGTTCGTTTAAACGGCAAAACATACTTTCTTTTCCTTACAAATCGAATAGCAATACTTTAAAACATTTTCACCACAAAAAGTAAAATAAAATAATTCATACTACTAGTAGGCTTTAATCTTTTGTGTACAAAGGCCGATCTCCGAACCAAATGCCAGCCCATCGGCTGGCAAAAAGGATGTGCATGGGCCTCTGTATAGTTGACGTTAACGTTGATAACATTTTATGACGACTATGACGATAATGATAAGAACATTTGATGACATCTGCTGCTGCCTGCGATGATGATTATTTATTTATTTAATTTATTTAATTTCTTTAATTTATTTAATTTATTTATTTTATTTAATTTATTTAATTTATTTAATTTATTTAATTTATTTAATTTATTTAATTTATTTAATTTATTTTATTTATTTTATTTATTTTATTTATTTTATTTATTTTATTTATTTTATTTATTTTATTTATTTTATTTATTTTATTTATTTTATTTATTTTATTTATTTTATTTATTTTATTTATTTTATTTATTTTATTTATTTTATTTATTTTATTTATTTTATTTATTTTATTTATTTTATTTATTTTATTTATTTTATTTATTTTATTTATTTTATTTATTTTATTTATTTTATTTATTTTATTTATTTTATGATAATAACAGATATAAATGATGAACCTCTCAAAAATCCAATTCTTTGAAATGACTCAAGGTGAGCAACAACGGGAGGAGATGGATGAGGGCGCTAATCCACTTAGCAAAACGCCCAGACAGGTGAAGTCAGGGCAAAAAGCAGGTCTGGCAAAAAGAGCAAAGCAAAACATATCCCATCGTGCATCAAAACAAATGGCGGTAGGCAGTACGAGTTTTTCAACGAAGTTGTACAAGTTTTTTTTAATGATTTGAGTGCTGTGGTTAGCCTTTGAAATAAGAAGTAGACTTTTGAACAATTAATCATGATAGCTGTGTATATTTTGAGGTAAATAAACAACCGATAATTACTGTGTATTTTGGGTCGTTTCGTTTGGAGTTCGTTCGCAATGTTCGTAAGTAAGCTTACTTGACTTCATCATTCATGCACATGCATTATGATCATCCAGACTGCCTCATCACGTTTCAGCGAAAGAACGTCTGTAGTACATACCTGTTTTTAATGACGTTGCAACAATGTTTCTATTGTCAGCAATAACACCTTGCATTCATACTTTTGAGTTGTATGGAGCACGTTCGTACACATAATGAAATCAGAATATCCTCAACCCTGAAAGGAATTTCAATTTCGGTAACGAATTGAACGACACTGACTGACCTCGCAGCAGCTAATGTTTTCATGTCAACATGGCGAATGAATGACGTCATTAGACATTTTTAGCCTACGTTTCGTATCCTATTATCGGATCGTTGAAACAAGAAAACCTCATTCCCCGGCCTCATTCACGAATTCACTCACCTTCCTACACCACCAGTTCAGTTGAAATAAAACTCAAAACATCCCGTGTTATTCCTCAAAACTACTTGTACCTTCATTAATAAAAAATTGAAATCCTAGTAGAAATCCGTTTATATCGAAAATTGTTTGATATAAAACGTCAACAAAAGTAATTTTTCTGAAGATTAGATACCATGTGTTTAAAATGGCGGCTCGCAGTCGCATCCCCTGCTTTGTACGTGTTTACCCAGGTCACGGTCTGTCTACTTGAGCTTGACGAACAGTCAGGGTCAGAGGACAGCGCAACCTGCCATGCCGTAATATATGCATATGCCCAGCGAAGTCACGTCACACTTCCAGTGTGACGTGCCCTGAACTCATTATAACTTTCGGAAGCGACAGACAAATTGCAGGAATGCGTGCCAATTTAAGCTTCCTGTAATATCTATTGCACATAACATACGAAGTCACAAACTTCAATATGCACTTCAAATACAGCAGACCAGCTGTTAATTATTACCGTACCGATCCTGTAGAATAACTTCAATTTCATGGAATCCTGTTGCTCAGAATTGCAAATGTCATTTTTATCTGTCAAATGCGCTGTTGATGTGCTCAGAGATTTTATGATATGCTCCATAAATCACAGGTGTGAAACTGACTTTATACCACTCGCCGCTTTCGCAGAAAAAGCGAAGCTTCCGGCTTCTCGTGGCACTGGGCATGGCGTCATCATGGATGTGTGCAAAATTTCCGACGGGCGCCTTATTTATTTATAACCCGTTTTGTGATTGGTTGCAAAAACCATTAATTGCAGTCGTACGCCAATCAATGAACGCGACGGTCTTTTACGGTATAAATTAATGTGACCCGCCAGTAAAGTACGTCTAACCTGATTGGTTTACAAAACTACTTTGATAATTGCTAAGCCAGTCAGCGTGCTCGATGCTTAACAACCTGGTCGTAGAGGTTTTCGAGAGGCGAATTCACGTGCATGACGTGGTGATCCAGCGATCGAGTATAAATTCAGCATGACTTCTGCTCTCGCAGGTGCACTAACAAGACATGGACACAATCACTGACATTTACACAATGAAATAATGAATTATTTATGACATGCATGGGCTGGATTTTTACGATCGAGGTAAGGTTTTCGGCCTGTCCCTGCGTGAATATCGTTAGTTTTCAGCATCAAAGATACTTGCGATGACCAGTTTTTTGCGGACACTTTGATAACAGGCAGTGTTCAAAATAAGCACTTATCCTCTTGTCCTCTTGTCCAAAAATCACTGGGGACAACCATATTGAGCTATGTACTTATCCCCTGGACAACCACTATATTTGACCTCAAAAAGTATGACACATTTTGGGGACAACCAAAATGTATTGAGGACAAGCAGAATTTATGCTTTAGTTATCCTCGGGATAACCTCCATATTTTCCTTATTTCGGACACTGATAACAGGTAACTTTTATAGGTCATAGGGTAGAAACGATAGTTGTACAATTGTACGAAAATATACATTTTGTTATAGGCCTAAAATGTTTACAAAAATATATTGGTCCACACGTTGTGCATGTATTCAGTTGTTCGACGTATAATATATGCACCCGTCACCTTTTTGTACCGTGCGCAGAGCATGACAACAGACTCTTACGCAGGTAAAAGCTCACGCTGTCCTCTCTTTAGCGATTTGGATCGACGAGCGTCAGGCCGACACAATGTGGTTGTGTAGGAGACTATCAACGCAGAGCTGCCAACTCTCCCTCTTTTCGCAGGAGACTCCCTACTTTTAAACCTTCAGAACCCTTAATTTTTGGTCATCTCCCTGAAAAGGAAATGGTTTCATCCATTAAGATGTACCGTACACATTTTGACAAATCTCCCTGATTGCAATGTTCAGAAATCTCCCTTTTTTCAAGATTCAAATGTTGGCAGCTCTGTCATCGTGATGCCCACGTTGAAACCATTGGATTACGGAAGAAATATTCATTACCAGGACTGAAGCAATGTGGCCATTTCTATGTTTGTACCAGGCAAGTACCGGACATTTTTCAACACAGAGCTAGCGGAGATTACTACAAATTCGTCCGAAGGTAAGCAAAGGGTTGGGGATCGCATTTTTAACTTTGACTAAACTGTTTCGGAGTTAAGGTGCGCTAAAAGTAGACCATTTCAGAGGCTGTATTTGGTGTACATGTGACGTTTTGAACAGAGTAAAAAACGACCACTTATTCGCTGTTGCTGATTTATACTCGCCGAACCATGTACCAATACACAAGGTATTGGTACACATGAGACCAGGTATAATGATCATCATGATCATTGTCATCATTCATGCATGCATGATGTCTGATGACTATCATGATGATGATGTTATGTCTTATGATCATCATGATGATCATAATTATGTTCATGAATCATGAATGGCAACTGAATACTGATATTCTTTATTAATATTGTAGATTGTCATGATTGTACATGTATAGTCAGTGAGTAGGCCTAAAATGGCTAAATGGCATACTATAAAATGTACTAATAAAGCCTAGTCTGCATGTCTGTCACTGACTGTGTCAGAAGTGCTGGATTGCTTGACTTGAGTCTTGTTGATATCTGGAAGTTCCCATAGCCCATGAGCCAGGGCATCTGGGTATGCAGGGCGGAGATACGATGCTGGTGAAAATAACTAATTCCCAGCATCATGTGTGTGACACCAATGTTGGGTGCGTCCTTACACCCATCGTATGTGTGAGTTATGGCTTTTGACAATTGGACAAGCCTTGGTTTATATACTGGCTCCATACATTTGATGTATGTAGTGTGTCCTATGCGTGTGAAATATACAACAGAAGAGTCTTTCCATACAGTGAACAATAAACAAGAAATGAAATCCAATGTTAACATATTTGCGCAAGTGACTGATAGCCTGTCTTTAGTACTTATAGTAGTGATGCTTCCAGGCTTTAAATGATAGCAAGAAATGAAAATCGCCCCAAAGGAAAGATAGAAATCATGAAATTGATCGTCACATCTTAATGGATTCACATTGTCCTCCAGTCAATGTCAAACTGTTAATTACAACGTCTACTACCCTCGTCCGTCCAAGACTGGAATACTGTAGTGCCATATTTTGGGATCCCTACCATTCAGCCATTCACATCAACAACCTTGATAAAATTCAAAGAAGAGCTGCCAGGTTTGTAACCAGTGACTACAGAAAGACCAGTAGTGTTACAGACATGCTCCTTGATCTCAAATGGGACACCCTTTGAACAGAAACGCAGCACTATAGCCAGGCTCACTACAGTTTTCAAGGAAACTCATTCAATTACTCCATCCAACATTAGTCATCTTTCCAGCAACCAAAACAACAGACCAGAAACCCTTCAAAACTTTAATACTACTTACTTGGTATATACTTGGTTGATATCCTCCTGAGAACGCCATAAAGGTACTTTGACTGGAGGTGAGGAGAGTGGGGTCTAAGGCTGTCCATTGGTGTCACGTAGCTTCTCGAGGGCAGCTTTAAAGGCGTCGGGCTTTGGTAATGAAACTAAGTCGGTCAGTAGTCTGTTCCATGCTTTGATTGTGCGGGGGAAGAAAGAATTTGCATAGGCATCTGATTTGGTATGGTGTTGTTGAAATTGGTTACTGTGTCCACGTCTGGCTCTGTCAATTTTTGGGGGAATATAGTCCTTGTAGTTTATGTCCATGAAGTTATTTAGGATCTTGTACAAACAAAAGATCCTGTAGTCTCCACGTCGCTCTTTCAGAGAGGTCCAATTTAAGGGGGTACTACACCCCTCGATAAATTTGTGTCTATTTTTGCATATTTCTCAAAAACTAATAACACAGTGGTAACAAAATTTATGTATATTATTGGGGCAAGGTATCCAATTACTACACTGGAATTTCAGTGACCAAAGACAAGCGGTTCGTTATTTATGATAAGAAATAAGGTACCGATAGGATGTACCTCATTTCTTATCATAAATAACGAACCGCTTGTCTCGAGTCACTGAAATTTCAGTGTAGTAATTGGATTCCTTGCCCCAATAATATACATAACTTTTGTTACCAGTGTGTTATTATTTTTGAGAAAAATACAAAAATAGTCACAAATTTACCACAGGGGTGTAGTACCCCCTTAAGGATTTCAAAATAGAAGAAATGCTGGAGTCACGTTCATATGTGTTTGTGACGAATCTAGCTGCTCTCTTCTGGACAGTCTCGAGGCGATTTATATTATTGGAGGTATACGGATCCCAAGCCGCAGAGGCATAATCTAGATGTGGGCGGACGAGCGGACGGTAGAGCTTCTCCTTAGTGGAGGCTGAGGTGTGGTAGAAATGTCTTCTGATGAAATTCAGGATCCTAGTTGCCTTTCCAGTAGCATGGTCAACCTGGTGGTTCCAGCGAAGATGTTTTTGGATCTGGATGCCTAAATACTGGCAAGTGTCAGTATTTTCCAAGTCGACACCAAGCATGTTGTAGGTAGGAACAACTGGGTCTCTGCTTCTTGTAATTCTCATGGTCTGGCATTTACTCGGGTTGAATCTCATACCCCAGGTCTCAGGCCACTTCACCATGGTGTTTAAGTCATCCTGTAGAATCCGCGCATCTTCGGATGTGTTGATGGATCTGTAGACTAGACAATCGTCAGCGAAGAGCTGGGTGGTACTGGAGACGTTTTGATGAATATCATTTATGTGAAGGAGGAAGAGGTGCGGTCCCAAGCAGCCCTTGAATTAACAAGATTTTTGCGAGCTCCTTGTGCCTTCTTTACACTTACGATCAAACATTTTAACACGTTTCGCACACTCTGCTCTGTATAGGCGGAAGGGTTGGGGTTCATAAAAATTTTTCGACCCGTGATTTATCGTAATTTAGCCCACGATAGGTGGCCTTTTTCATGCTGCTCTTTACCTTTTTCCTCATTTCTTTGAATTCATTCCAGTTCTTTTCAGTGCTGTTTTTTACTTCGCTTTCTTCTTTTAAATTGTTTCATCTTTCTGATCTCTTTCTTAATTGTGTTGTTCATCCATGGTGTATCTTGCCATGATGATAACTGTCTCTGTGGTATATGATTTGCTTATCCATGAGGCTAAATAGTTAATCTTTAAATGAGGTCCAATTGGTTTCACGTCTCTTTCCATGGGGTTCGACTGAAGAAAGACTCTTTATAGCTTTCCATTTCATCTCATAAACCATGCATGGCTTGAGAGATTGAAAATGTGGGTTAAAGATAAGCCACTCTGTGTTCTTGTTTTGCAACTAAAATAGGCTTCTCATAAAGCTTAAATTGACAGGCCCGGATGCTGGCTATCCTTTGTAATTTTAAGATGGCGAATATTCCAAACACCCTCACTACGTTCTGGTCAGTGAGGGTGCTTGACCAAGCATACATGTAGGTGCGTCCATGTAATGAAAATGTTTTTATTTTGAATTTGACTCACTTGACTTGCGGATATCCCTGTCCACCTAGATTGTTATTCCATGTATTTCATGCATTCCGTGACAACAGTTGTATAGAAGTAACAATTGCAAATTACGAAGGAGACCGTGATCATAAATCACACTGGATAAGACCCAATACATGTGGTGTGCCAATTTGCTCACTTCTCCTTTACTATTCAAAACAGGATATATGTGCACTTGATCCTTAATCCAGGCCACTGATAACCGACGATGGATATGAGGATAGAAAGTGGAGCTATCTCAAAATGTGTCAGAATCAGTGAAGCATGACACCATGTAAAGCAATGGAAATTCTGAAGTAAACAATGCCGATCACGACGGGTACAGTGGCCAAAAAGTTGCTCAAATGACACATCGGCGAATTGTTAGCATGGTTAACCTCTTAAACATGGGCAAACTTTGCTTGGAAGATACAGATAAGCCATCAAAATAAATTTCGTTAACATTGAACTTCACTTGCTTTTATATGTTTGAAAATTGGCGACGATTGAGTGACTGAAGCACAGGGGAAAGAAGAATTACGCATCACACACTAGCACAATTAAACATGAATTTACAAATGGAAACATTACATGCATAGGCAGATATACCAGAGTAAAAACTCCGGACATACCTGCGTGTGCGGGGACTCGAACCCCAGACCTCTCGCTTGTCTGGCGAGCGCTCTTACCACTGAGCTACACAGACTGTCCCTGATAAACAGGACTCAAGTCTGGTACTTATGGATATGAGCAGTAGATATAAACACTACAAACAACACATTACATACCAGTGTACGAGATCAAGCAGTTATAGAGCAATGACTGCAGTAGCTAGTACATGTTCTAATTTGTAGATAAAATCTTGGACTTGTTTTATTATCTTCTGCTCGTTTTTCTTTCCTTCATTGCATTACCCATCTTGGTGTTGTTGTATTTTTCATTTATCTTATATTATTTTGTGATTATATCTTGTTTTTCATTTTAATTTGTTTTTTATGATAATGTTATCTGTACTTTTTTATTATGTTTTTATATTTTATCTGTACTATTATATTTTGTTTTTAATATTGTTCAGCTTTGTGATCTTTTATGATGTAAATGCGCTATATAAAAATAAAAGTATTATTATTATTATTATATTATGTATCAATAATGTTTTGTCCTCAATGCCGCTTCTGAATCCACAATTTGTGTGATGTGTGAATGACTGACATTCAGGGTCTTAGGCAGGATTTGAAGGTTTGATGTGTAAATTCAAAAAACTGGGTGTGTAAATTTAAGATTTGTGTACAAAGTATGGGGCCATGTGGGCAATGAGAAAGCTACCAGTAGCATACAAAAAATTCTTTAATAATACCATAATCATGCTGCTTTAGATCATGTCTGCTTGTGTGTTTGATAATAATTCAAAAACCATGTTGATCACCATTTAACTGCCTGTTAATATTTCAATGTGTTTCAAATATATAACAATATGCCTCAAGTGTTTTATTTGTTTGTTTTGTTTGCAGTTAGCTTTGCGTGAGTGCACCCTAACATGGATGATGTTGTGTAAGCTAGCAACTGGAGGTGATGACATCAAGCTCTGGGACCAAACAACATCAACACCACTACATCAATTCTCTCCACATTCACATGGGATATCATCCTTGGCATGGAGTCAAAATAATATCCTTTACTTACATTATTGTTATAATATAGGGAAGTTAACCACTAACATATCTACTGCTTGATGCACAACAAGGTTAAACATCTTTGTTTAACCTTAGCACAGTACCGTACCTTTTTTGTGCACCAAGTAGGCTTAGCAAAGTTTAGTGGTTAACATGTCATTGCTCATTTTCTGTTAATCTGGTGTGATGTACTTTAATGCTCAGTACCCAGCAACCATCACCTGGGGTCCATTTCACTAAACTTTTAACCCTTCGTAATACCCAATACTAGACGTAACTTTACGAAGGGTCCCTGTAGTAAATCCCTATTACTTACGAAGGGTACCGTTTGTAAGTAAGTTTAGTGAAATGAAGCTTACGACTCGTCATAAGTTACAAATGATTTTGAGACTTACGAAGCTTTGTAAAGTTTAGTGAAATGGACCCCTGATGTTTATTGTAAAAGTCATCCCATATCAGCTTATCATATTAACAAAAAAGTGGATGATGATCCAGTTACCCTGCAGCTCTTAATAGTCATCATCAGGATGTGTTTCTACTTGACCTCTCACTGACTACTACTGAGCATCACCCATCAACTGGGTACACAGTGGAAACACATCAGTTGATAACTTTGATTATCTATTTGGTCGGTGTGCCATGTAAGACTGACCTAGGTTAATAATTAGCAAACATCAAGAGGCAATGCCGTGAATCACTCCCGGGAATACTGTATTTCAAAGCAAGAGTCCTATCCACTATACCACAGAGGAATGATTTTTCAAGGTTTTTTTTTTTGGAACCATATTTACGTACTGCACACTATTATAATTATTTTAGGTTTAATAAAGGATATGAATATTTAATAGATGACTATAGCTACAACATGCCATTTCCTAATTTGCATGCATACTTTGCATATATATCATGTCCGTATGAACATGGATTTACTGAACATTTTTTTAGTGACATCATTAAGTGTTGATAATGCATCCTCACCACTTGATAACTTTACCATCATCCACTTTGGAATTAAAAGTTTAAGCTTGGGCAGGATTTGAGAATATTGAGTATGCAGCAGCAACTAGGATTATCGCCCCCTTTCAACATTTAAAAATTATAATAAGATTCATTAGAAGTTTAAGAAGTTGACACATTTAGTAAGTTTATTTTCCTTAATAATTGCTGCACATCAGCTTTTAGTGAGTGCTTCCAGTGGTGGTGATAAAGTCTCCCTCACATATGTCAAGGATGCCACCACCAATATCATTAACCTAGCTGAAGGGGTAAGTACAGTACAGATACAAGCATAGGAATTAGTTGTACATGTAATGTGTGTAACAGTGTGTTGAACTGAAACTGAAGATGTACATTAGGAAATATTTGGCACTACTGTTGCCACTCCCAATTATGTTGTAACTCTACACAATAGTCCTAATTTAAGAATGTTGACATGGACATAATAATGATATGTACAGGTGTGTACTATTGTCAAGGAATGTTTCATGGTAATGTCCTCATTATATTCAAGGTCATATTGACATTGCATTCATTTGAGGATGGTAGGAATGGAGTATTTGGGGTGTGTGTCAGTCTTGCCTGCAAATAAGGACACACACAAGACTTCTCACATTTCAGCCATGGATCTAACTGTCCTCAGTTTGTGAAGGTCTACAGTAGGTTCAATTCAGAGATATGTCTGCTATTGTGCATTAAAATTGGTAGGCATATTTTGTTCTGTATATCATACACAGCTGGTACTTTGGTCCTTGGTATGTTGATTAAACTTTGTTTCAGACATCCTTGTTTTGATAACAACACATGGTCTGTGATTGCCGGCGCAGGATGGTATGGGTGTGTGTTGATGTTTGTGCAAGACTGCAAGTAGGCGCATACGTGAATTTAATAACTAGAATGTAAAATGAATAAATTGACTGTTCAAACCTTGCTTGGCCTTAATCTGGCACGGAGCAGTATTCAAGAAGAATGTGGTCAATTTGCATAATATTGATTTGTCCGAATTGTGGATTTTCAGGAAAAGCAAACATGTCTGGCGTTGAACTCAACATCTCGTTATATGGTTACTGGAGGAAAGAACCAAATGGTGTCTATCTGGGATATCAGGAACAGAAAACTAAAAAAGACATATAAAGTAAGTCTGCACAAAGTGTTGTGTCATAGTATATTATTTGGATAATCGGATCAATATCTGATCGGCAGATATTAGTAAGTGCTTGTATAGATAAATCCTACTGATATGCGAAGTTCCATTTGAAAGTACATTTGGATGCAAAAATGTGTAGACGGAACCATCTACACATAAGCCATGATTTTAATGCATCTGTTAAAATTATGGGGATATTGTTTAGTTGGTTCTGTGTAATTTAAGTATACCGTTTCTACCTACTCCTTTTATCATGGATTTTTTTTGGGTGCAATAAAATATCAGATATTATAAATCAATATCGGATTTCTGACAAATAAAGTCATTGGTTCAGCCCAGAGATTATGAAACCCGTTTCATTTTCAGTTTTTTACCTTTCTGCTATTTAATGAAGCTATTGTTTAACTTGTAAGACCTACCTACAACAAGTAATATCTTAGTAATTATACTTAAAGATGTTGGTGTAATACAGTTATTATGATTGTGTAACAAGAGTACATTGACCCTAGGTTGCCAACTATGTACACACCCACCAGGTTTTGGTACAGAATGTTGCAACATCCTGCCGATTTCAGGGGGAAAAGTACTAATGTAAATAATATTCTGTTTTTGTGAAATGAAGTATCCTAAACTGTAAAAATCTAAAGTTTTGTTAATCTGAAGTGGATAAAATCCAAAAATCAATGTTTTAACAAAGTTTGTTAGGCATAAAGTCCAAATTGTTTTAGTGCGTTCTTTGATTCAAGAACAATAAAGCTCGGACCGGTATGAAAATTTCAGTTTCTTGTGCACATATTTAAAACAAGATGAAAGCTAACAAAACTTCATACATTTAACATTGATGTCAAAAAGTATGGGAGCATTTCATATTTCGTCCATATCTGATATGAAATCCAAATGGGAGGCATGTCCATTTTGGTGCATACACTTACAAACCCTTTTGACTGACCTCATAATTAAAAATTTCAATTAAGTTCTCAATATGAAGCAGTAACTCATTTGTTTAAAAATACACTTAGCACTTGTGCAGTTGTGAAACATGGTGACCCTATAGAACTTAGTTAACTCTGATGGATGCAACAAATGTATTAAATTAACATTTTGTTGCTAAAACAAGCTTTTAGTTTTAATAAAATACAGTCATCAATAAAATTGCTGTATTGATTATCTCATCTGGTGTGGGTCTTTGTTTTTCCCTATCCATTAAGGCTCATTACAATAAATAATTGTGCATTATGAAAGTACATTGACCCTAAGTTACTACAAACACATTGTCCATGCTTCTGAGTCTCATTGACTTAATATTTGTATCAAAACCAGAACTTATAATCTCATCTGGTGTTCATAGTTTAGGTCTTAGTGATCATTCATTAATATATGCTGTAAGAAAATGTAATAAGTTGAAACTTCCACCATTATTTGGATAATCGGATCAATATCTGATCGGCAGATATTAGTAAGTGCTTGTATAGATAAATCCTACTGATATGCGAAGTTCCATTTGAAAGTACATTTGGATGCAAAAATGTGTAGACGGAACCATCTACACATAAGCCATGATTTTAATGCATCTGTTAAAATTATGGGGATATTGTTTAGTTGGTTCTGTGTAATTTAAGTATACCGTTTCTACCTACTCCTTTTATCATGGATTTTTTTTGGGTGCAATAAAATATCAGATATTATAAATCAATATCGGATTTCTGACAAATAAAGTCATTGATTCAGCCCCAGAGATTATGAAACCCGTTTCATTTTCAGTTTTTGACCTTTCTGCTATTTAATGAAGCTATTGTTTAACTTGTAAGACCTACCTACAACAAGTAATATCTTAGTAATTATACTTAAAGATGTTGGTGTAATACAGTTATTATGATTGTGTAACAAGAGTACATTGACCCTAGGTTGCCAACTATGTACACACCCACCAGGTTTTGGTACAGAATGTTGCAACATCCTGCCGATTTCAGGGGGAAAAGTACTAATGTAAATAATATTCTGTTTTTGTGAAATGAAGTATCCTAAACTGTAAAAATCTAAAGTTTTGTTAATCTGAAGTGGATAAAATCCAAAAATCAAAGTTTTAACAAAGTTTGTTAGGCATAAAGTCCAAATTGTTTTAGTGCGTTCTTTGATTCAAGAACAATAAAGCTCGGACCGGTATGAAAATTTCAGTTTCTTGTGCACATATTTAAAACAAGATGAAAGCTAACAAAACTTCATACATTTAACATTGATGTCAAAAGTATGGGAGCATTTCATATTTCAGTCCATATCTGATATGAAATCCAAATGGGAGGCATGTCCATTTTGGTGCATACACTTACAAACCCTTTTGACTGACCTCATAATTAAAAATTTCAATTAAGTTCTCAATATGAAGCAGTAACTCATTTGTTTAAAAATACACTTAGCACTTGTGCAGTTGTGAAACATGGTGACCCTATAGAACTTAGTTAACTCTGATGGATGCAACAAATGTATTAAATTAACATTTTGTTGCTAAAACAAGCTTTTAGTTTTAATAAAATACAGTCATCAATAAAATTGCTGTATTGATTATCTCATCTGGTGTGGGTCTTTGTTTTTCCCTATCCATTAAGGCTCATTACAATAAATAATTGTGCATTATGAAAGTACATTGACCCTAAGTTACTACAAACACATTGTCCATGCTTCTGAGTCTCATTGACTTAATATTTGTATCAAAACCAGAACTTATAATCTCATCTGGTGTTCATAGTTTAGGTCTTAGTGATCATTCATTAATATATGCTGTAAGAAAATGTAATAAGTTGAAACTTCCACCAAAAATTGTGAGATCCAGGTGTTTCAAAAACTTCAATGAAGTAGATTATATTGATACAATCAAAAATATTGATTGGGGTAGAATATGTAATATAAATGATGTCAATGAAGCACTTAATGAATGGCAGTCTTCATTCAATGCTGCCTGTGACAAGCATGCACCATTTAAGGAAAAGAAAGTTAAAGGTTGTTTACCTGAATGGGTGAACAGTGAATTTTTGAGACTAAGTAAAGATAGGGACTACTATTTTTCAAAAGCACATAAGACAAATAATGCTGAAGATTGGAGTAAAGCAAAGTCTCTTAGAAATAAAGTAAACAATATGAAATATTCACTGAAAAAGAGTTATTGTAATGAGGCTATAAATAACAACATAAATAATAGTAAAAATCTTTGGAAAGCAATTAAGAAAATTATACCAAACAAAACATCAAGTATACCTACAGCAGTTGTTAAAAAGAATGGTAATTACTCAGGTAACAAAAAGGATATGGCTAATGAGTTCAATGAGTTTTTCACTTCTATAGGTAATGAACTTGGGAGTAAATTTAATAATAACAATGATAATTATGTATGCACTTGTAATACTGTATGTTCTCATCAAAATCATAGTGTAAACAAATTTAGTTTTAGAGCAATATCTAATGAATTTGTTCTTAAACAAATAAGTAAAATGCAAAATTGTAAATCATCAGGATTAGATCCATTCAATGTAAGGTTATTAAAGTTGGCTGCGCCTTTCATCTCAAAATGCCTTGTTCATATTTGTAACCTGTCTTTGAATGGCTCTACTTTTCCTGATGCATGGAAGAAGGCTAAAGTAACTCCAATATTTAAATCGGGTGATAAAACTAATGTTAGTAACTATAGACCTATCTCTGTATTACCAATTGTATCAAAGATCATTGAAAGAGCTGTTCATGATCAATTATATGAATATATGAGTAATGTAGGACTATTATCAAATGCTCAATCAGGATTTCGTCCGAATCATTCCACAACAACAACCCTTCTAGATGTTCAAGATTACATTTTAAAGAATATGGATACAGGTTATGCTACAGGCGTTTTATTTATAGACTTAAAGAAAGCATTTGATACTGTAAATCATGATATTCTGATTAGGAAACTTAAACAATATGGGGTATGTGGGAATGAATTATTATGGTTTAAATCATACTTAAACAACAGAGAACAAACTGTTAATGTTAACTCAACTTTTTCTGACTTTAGGCCAATTGATATTGGTATTCCTCAGGGCTCAATTTTAGGTCCTTTACTGTTTATAATTTTTGTTAACTGTTTACCTAATGCTGTGTCTGAATGTAAAACTGTAATGTATGCAGATGATACCTCTTTAATGTGTAAAGCTAAAATGAATCTGATCTTAAAATTCAAATGGAGTCATGTCTAAGTAGGGTAGCTGAATGGTTCAAAGTAAACAAACTCACTTTAAATGTTGAAAAGACTAAGTTTATGATCTTTGGTACAAACAAAATGCTTGAAAAGTTCAACAATGTACATTTAATATATAACAACAATGATATTGAAAGAGTAGATGAGTTTAAATATCTAGGTGTGAAATTTGATAGCAAGCTGTCCTGGTCAGCTCATGTCGATAATGTTAGTAAAACTATTTCCAAAAGAACTGGCATAATAAAACGTATAAAATATTTCCTTCCATACAAAACCACTGTAATGTTATCCAATGCTCTTGTTATTCCCCACTTTGATTATGGAAGCATGGTCTGGTCAAATTTTAGTGTAGAGTACCATAATAGGCTTCAGGTACTTCATAATAATTTAGCTAGAATAATTCTCTCAGCAGATATAAGGACACCAACTAATGATTTAATGAATACATTGCAGTGGATTAAACTTGATCAAAGATGGCATAATACTCTATTAATGACTGTTTTCAAATGCTTAAAGAATGAATATCCATCATACTTATCTTCTCAATTTGATTTTGTTCATGATAACCATAATCATATAACTAGAAATCATACTTCTAATACATTGATTGTACCAAAATTTAAATCAAATTCAGGTCAACGTACTTTTCATGTCAGGGCAGCCTATGCATGGAATTCTTTGCCACCGACAGTAAGAGCTCAGATGGAAAATATGACTTTAGGCCAATTTCAATCAAAAATTAAAGAAATTTAGGCCTGTCTTTATCTATACTTTATTCATTTACTTGCTTGATTTTTGTATATCAATATAATTATTGTATTTCTGTATTTTGAATCATGGTATTTATAATTATCTTGTAGTTGATGATACCATTATACTTATTTGTAATATATTGTAAATACATTGTAAATACTGTATGATACTTTGTAAATATTGTGTATCGTAATATATTTTGTTGCCATATAACATGTATCAATGAGGGCCTGCTTGAAAAGCAGTGCTTGTCACTGAAGCAGTATAACCCTCAATAAAGAAAGAATAAATAATAATAATAAATAATAATAATAATAATTGGATTGTGCATTTAGAGCATTGTAGTCACCCAGGATCCAAGCTCTAATATGCTATCAATCTATTCTTAATATGTACAATAATGAGCAATGTAGACAACAGTAGAGGATCAATAGCTTCATGCGAGTTAACATGGATTTATTGGTTGCAGTGTGTTCATATTATGACTTCTTAGCGGTTAAACTTATGCTGGATAGGTATTTGTGAAGATATTGAATAGATCTCATACTATACAATTTATTCTACTGCCACAAAGATTGATCAGAATCATATTGCCGCAACAAGGTTCTCATATAACACTGTGCTTTGTTTGTAATTTATCTCATAACCGTACTATTAAACCTGGGTGAGGTGATGCAAATGATATCAAACACCTTACTCGAGTGTGTGACACATTTGTATCAGGGAAAAGACTTCAAGCTACCTCAATTTTAGTTTTGTTTTATTAGTTTATTTTTTATTCAAGAAATCCCATTGATGCCATTGTACATGGTATCATAAACTGTAAAATACATCAAAATGAGTATGTATGCAGTTTCCTGGAAGGAAGTATAGACATCCTCGATTTTAAACGAGAAAATTTTGATGATTATCATATAATGTAAAGAAATTTGTAATGAACTGTAAAAAGTTGTGAAGCAAATGACATTATCTGAGCATTTTCTTTTGTTTCTGTTACCAGGGGCATACAAGTGCAGTAACATGTGTGACTCTTAATTGGAATGATACATACATGGCATCTGGAGCATCCAATGGGGATATAATATTACATAATGTAGTCTCAGGTCAAGCCAGTAGTGCATTACTTACACCAAAAGTACAGGTAATTATCAGTCAATGATGGTAGGATTGTGCATTTCGTCTGTGTTCATCAACTTATTTAAGATTCACAGGGAAATTATGAGCGTAATAACAAATGATATTTGATATGTGTGTTTCATGCATTGATATTTGTCATCTTGGCCGTGCCAGTGGTTTTCATAGTGAGCTGAAAGCCATATTATAACATTTCTGTAAAAATAGATTAGTATTTATTTTCCATAAAATGTTAGCTTTTACTGTCAGACATGTCCCCTTTTAATTTTGAGCCGAACAAGTCAGGTAAAGCATAGAAAATTGGAATTTACTGCTAGCGCCCATGCATGATACTCCCGCGGTTGAAACACGGTACGATCCTCGGATTGTGTGTGTATGTGTATCCCACACGTCGTGTACGTACTGTGCATACGTGTTCGACTAATATTTCCATCATAATAATAAAACGTCGGTTCCTGCGTTTTATTCAAAATCTCGGATTTTGACCAAACTACAGCACCTAAAGTCTTGATTTTTGCAGAGTATCTTTATTGACTGAAGTACATTACAATCGTGTAAAAAACAGAATTTAAAAAAAATTTGAGGGCGTTCTCCTCAGCAAATGTTATAATATGGCTTTAAGTGAGTTTCAGTTGGGTAAGGGGTAAGCTTGAGTTTTACAAACACCACTCAGCAGCAGCGGCATGGCTATGAAAGCCAATTTTGCCGCTCAGCACAGCAGAAATCATATAATGTTCTCATATGTCAGAGCGGCACAGCCCAGCCTGAGTTGACTTGAATTTAACTCCTAGTGATGCTGCCACTTGGGCAAAGCGGTAGAGTGATCGATATATTGGCTTGCCGCTGGTCGCTGCTAGCGTTTCTGTTGCGACTATGTAGTGAAGCAAAATCGTTGTCAAAGCGGCAAGCGGCCCGAAAGTATGAAACCAGCATTAGCCTCTACCCCTCTTTTGGCACAAATTGTTGCACACAGGATAATGCACTTTTTTCAAAGTCTTAGTTTGCCTGATACATAGTGAAATAATCCTATATATAAATAGGTACACTATTTTGCCTCCATGAGCATTGAGCAACACACAAACATGGCAGAGCTGGTACTCTTTGATTCTATCTCATTGTTTGCAAATCAATCCAAAATTATATCATCAACGTCAGTGCGCATGTTCAACTCCATTGCATATTCTTGCCTCTACAACATGTACAGTGGCATTAAGAATGCACAATGGCATGAGAATGTGCATTGGAAGTTGATAACATAGTTATTCCAAAATGATAAATTTGTGATATGTCACTTGTCTCATGAAATCTGTGTGTTAATTGATTTGTTATCAAATTTTCTTTTTATAGACAATCCGAGAATTGGAGTACTCTCACTTCAAGAAGTCCTTATTAGCATCTGTATCAGATGATGGTTCATTGAGTCTTTGGGATACCAATGCTCGTAAAGCGCTTCATACCTTCAAGGATGCACACAAAGCATCAGCCACATCACTCTCATTTTCTCCTGTCAACGATATGCTCTTAACAAGTGTGGGATTGGATAAAAGAATAGTATGTTATGATGTAGTGGGAAAGAAGTAAGTTGACACCATAGAAATGGATGGGAGGAGGCAGACTCTTAGATGTAAAATAATAGTGTGTTGTGATGTAGTGGGAAAGAATTAAGTTGATACCATAGAAATGGATGGGAGGAGGCAGACTTCTCCCATCCATGTAAAAGAATAGTATGTTATGATATAGTGGGAAAGAAGTAAGTTGACACCAAAGAAAAGGATGGGAGGAGGCAAACTCTTATTTACATATAAAAGAATAGTGTGTTATGATGTAGTGGGAAAGAAGTAAGTTGAAACCATAGAAATGGATGGGAGGAGGCAGACTCTTGTTTGAATGTAAAAGAATAGTGTGTTATGATGTAGTGGGAAAGAAGTAAGTTGAAACCATAGAAATAGATAGGAGGAGGCAGACTCTTGTTTGCATGTTATAGAATAGTATGTTATGATATAGTGGGAAAGAAGTAAGTTGATACCAGTAAAATTGATGGGAGGAGGCAGACTCTTGTTTGCATGTTATAGAATAGTATGTTATGATATAGTGGGAAAGAAGTAAGTTGAAACCATAGAAATAGATAGGAGGAGGCAGACTCTTGTTTGCATGTTATAGAATAGTATGTTATGATATAGTGGGAAAGAAGTAAGTTGATACCAGTAAAATTGATGGGAGGAGGCAGGCTCTTGTTTAACGTTTGTCACCTTGAGATTGGTACTGATTTCAAAATGTGTGTCAGTATGAGAGAGCATTCTGATTGTGCCACCTTTACATGCAAGTATAGTATGCTGTGATTCCGAGCACGTTTCATGGCTATGCAACCTATAACATACAGTTAGGTCAATATCAATCTTAATGTTAAAATTAGTATAAATAGGGAAATAATAGTCTAGCTATATCTATCTGTTGTTTGTTTTAAACTTGCAAGTGAGTATTTTAATGTCATAGTGTGACTACACAGATATGCCATAACTTTTATTTCCATTACTGCTGTAAATTTACTTTACTTGTATATAACAAACAAAAGGTCCAAATATGTCAAAATAATACTGTTAAATCACCAGGATACAATACAGGGTCTTCTTGATGTCATATGTGACACTGGCCTATGGGGGTCAAAGGCGGCAAATTTGAAATTGAGATAAAGGCAAAAATATGGAGTAAAAAACAATAAAATACGTAAGAAAATGCACATCACAAAACTTCATAACTTTAGAACCAAGTATGCTAGACCTTTGGTGTTTTCAGTATATGATAGCCTAATGGTTGTATATGGTGATAATTATAATAACTCAATTTTCAAAAATGCCTCCTTTGGCCCACATGGAGCAGATCGTGTCACATATGGTAATATACTGAATCAGTGGATATGTATTTGAGTAAATGAATAGGTATTAATATAGAATCAGGAATTTACAATATTACTATACCATTTTTCACTATGATGTGGCAGTGGTATCACCGCGTTGATGCAGCTGGTTCGCTTGCAAGCGCTTTGAACGAATGCTAGCGATTTGAGGCCATGCCAATGACATGCCCACTGACATCATTGCCACATCAGGGTGAAAAATGGTATAATGAGGGGCAACTGGTGGTTGTAGAGAACAGAACTGATTTTGTTAAAATGATGACTTGTACCCCCACATTAATATGTTTTTTTTTTGTTTATTTATTTCAGTGCAATCAAAACAATCTCAGTGGAATCGCCGTTGACTTGCATTGCATTTATGCATGATGGTGCTACATTAGCTGCAGGCTCAACCAGAGGCAAAGTTTACATGTTTGATTTAAGAATGGGATCGACACCTCTTACAACTCTCAATGCACATAAAACCTCAGTGCAATGTATTGCCTTTCAACATGGTAGTTTACCAAAGGTATGAGTAAGAATAAAGAGTTATGGGTAAGAGCAGACATGGGTTCAAATCCTTGATGATAGAAAAAGGAGATCTATACCAATCACAACTAACTCTGTGTAGTGTGTTGCAGTTTAACATGATACTTTTTCATTTATGCAGATTACCATGGGTTGTGAGTTCAAATCATTGAGTTAGGGGGAATATTTCATTTGTATTTGAAGGTTTCACTTACTTTTTTACATGTTTCTAAATTCAATTTATGATCAAATGCAACCTAACAAGCATATTGTCCTTAATTTTACTTTAAAATTATGTAAACTCATAATTTGTCATTGTAAGAATATTGCTGTTAGATAAACCCATATCATAACTTAGTTTGAAAATGAAAATAGAAGTTTTATGTAGTAGAATACTTATTTGCTATTAGTAGAGAATTGTATATAGTTCTCTCAATATTGAGCCTAATTTTATACTTACAGCAGATCTCAGTAAGGTCCCATTGCACTTCCAGATGTGTACGTTCTGTTTATTGTGTGAAAAGAGCAAGCTCTTGTTAGGTTCACACAATGCTACACAGCGTGTTCAATAAATGATGTGACGATATTTCACGATGTGATGATGTGAGTCAGTTAGCTAATCAGGACCCCACTTATTTAAGCAGTACACCTATTACATCGGCAATAAAGTGTGAAGAGACTCTGATGAAAAGTGTACTTGTTTGTAACAGTGCAGTTTCTTTCTTCTGTATAAAAGATTTGCCTTGTGATTTTGCCTTACAGGCAAATGGGGTGTCTAGCATAGCAAGTAAAACTCCCAGCACAAATCAAAGAAATCAAAAGAAAGCACCACTACCATCCTCCTCATCATTAGTGAACAGTGTAACACCAATCAATCAGAAAGATAGCAAGACTGATGGCATCAAAGATATGAGTAATGGTAATGGGGAGAGATTACAACATCCAATGATATCACCATTAAGACATGATGCACTAGATACCATGGATGTCATCTCACCATTAAGAGAAGGTTAGTAATGGTAATAGGGAGAGATTACAACATCCAATGATATCACCATTAAGACATGATGCACTAGATACCATGGATGTCATCTCACCAATAAGAGAAGGTTAGTAATGGTAATGGGGAGAGATTACAACATCCAATGATATCACCATTAAGACATGATGCACTAGATACCATGGATGTCATCTCACCATTAAGAGAAGGTTAGTAATGGTAATAGGGAGAGATTACAACATCCAATGATATCACCATTAAGACATGATGCACCAGATACCATGGATGTCATCTCACCATTAAGAGAAGGTTAGTAATGGTAATGGGGAGAGATTACAACATCCAATGATATCACCATTAAGACATGATGCACTAGATACCATGGATGTCATCTCACCAATAAGAGAAGGTTAGTAATGGTAATGGGGAGAGATTACAACATCCAATGATATCACCATTAAGACATGATGCACTAGATACCATGGATGTCATCTCACCAATAAGAGAAGGTTAGTAATGGTAATGGGAAGAGATTACAACATCCAATGATATCACCATTAAGACATGATGCACTAGATACCATGGATGTCATCTCACCATTAAGAGAAGGTTAGTAATGGTAATGGGGAGAGATTACAACATCCAATGATATCACCATTAAGACATGATGCACTAGATACCATGGGTGTCATTTCACCATTAAGAGAAGGTTAGTAATGGTAATGAGGAGAGATTACAACATCCATTGATATCACCATTAAGACATGATGCACCAGATACCATGGATGTCATCTCACCATTAAGAGAAGGTTAGTAATGGTAATGGGGAGAGATTACAACATCCAATGGTATCGCCATTAAGACATGATGCACCAGATACCATGGGTGTCATCTCACCATTAAGAGAAGGTTAGTAATGGTAATGGGGAGAGATTACAACATCCATTGATATCACCATTAAGACATGATGCACCAGATACCATGGATGTCATCTCACCATTAAGAGAAGGTAAGTAATGGTAATAGGGAGAGATTACAACATCCAATGATATCACCATTAAGACATGATGCACTAGATACCATGGATGTCATCTCACCATTAAGAGAAGGTTAGTAATGGTAATAGGGGAGATTACAACATCCAATGATATCACCATTAAGACATGATGCACTAGATACCATGGATGTCATCTCACCATTAAGAGAAGGTTAGTAATGGTAATAGGGAGAGATTACAACATCCAATGATATCACCATTAAGACATGATGCACTAGATACCATGGATGTCATCTCACCAATAAGAGAAGGTTAGTAATGGTAATGGGAAGAGATTACAACATCCAATGATATCACCATTAAGACATGATGCACTAGATACCATGGATGTCATCTCACCATTAAGAGAAGGTTAGTAATGGTAATAGGGGAGATTACAACATCCAATGATATCACCATTAAGACATGATGCACTAGATACCATGGATGTCATCTCACCATTAAGAGAAGGTTAGTAATGGTAATAGGGAGAGATTACAACATCCAATGATATCACCATTAAGACATGATGCACTAGATACCATGGATGTCATCTCACCAATAAGAGAAGGTTAGTAATGGTAATGGGAAGAGATTACAACATCCAATGATATCACCATTAAGACATGATGCACTAGATACCATGGATGTCATCTCACCATTAAGAGAAGGTTAGTAATGGTAATGGGAGAGATTACAACATCCAATGATATCACCATTAAGACATGATGCACTAGATACCATGGGTGTCATTTCACCATTAAGAGAAGGTTAGTAATGGTAATGGGGAGAGATTACAACATCCATTGATATCACCATTAAGACATGATGCACCAGATACCATGGATGTCATCTCACCATTAAGAGAAGGTTAGTAATGGTAATGGGAGAGATTACAACATCCAATGGTATCGCCATTAAGACATGATGCACCAGATACCATGGGTGTCATCTCACCATTAAGAGAAGGTTAGTAATGGTAATGGGTAGAGATTACAACATCCATTGATATCACCATTAAGACATGATGCACCAGATACCATGGATGTCATCTCACCATTAAGAGAAGGTGAGTAATGATAATGGGGAGAGATTACAACATCCAATGATATTACCATTAAGACATGATGCAAGAAATGATACAGGGCATAAGATTGCAAGTGTGCGGGAAATTTCCAGCTAGACTCTGATATTGTGACTGCTGCTTTGACTGTTGTCAATCTAATTAGATCTGAAGAGATCAAATACAAAAGCTGGAATTTCTAAATTAAAGAACTTATTATATATGTTGGACTGAACATTGAGTGATATGAGATAGCAATGTAAATGGAATTGTCATTGATTTTATTTTACAGGATTAGGTACACCCACCACCAGCAATATGCCAGTCATTTCTACTAGTCCCCCTGAACTGTTGGGCAGACCTGAAGCTGTTGGCAAGGCAGACATACAATATAATGATCATTTTGGTAAGAGTTGTGTGCAAGGGTAGATTATTTCTGGTCGCTAACATTATAAATAAGGAGATGCACTATAAAATGCATACCTGAAAAACAAAATATAAACCTGTAGCAAACAAAACACTAAAGCGCCTACTCTTCCTTTACTGATTGAGCATAATTGACTTGTAATGCCCATTGCATGCTTCTTTGGACCATCGTTAAAATGCGTGTCCAAATATAAAGCGAGGTCACTGATAAAAAGGGCGGGTTTAGAAGTCAACAATTGCAATCTCAAAGCTTACTGTAATTTCCGACACTAAATGAAACACACACAAAAATAAAAAATTGAAATCCCATTCTGTTTGGTCATCTAAAACTTCAATATGTAATTCTCTTTGAATGCAAATCTGCATCTCCTGGACCGCCATACACGCATAACCACTTATCTATGATCAGTAACCACGCTTAGAAGCTAGGGTGGGTTTCGGAGTTTTGGTATAAATGGTATAAAATAAAAAGGGTGGGTTTGAAATAAAAAGGGTGGGTTTATATCATCACTGCCAACTATGAATAGTATTTCTCAGGCATGTATCCGTTGTGATCCTCACATTAAACCAACTCAATATGGACACAATAATAAGCTGTTAAGGGCTGGGGGTATGAACGTTTGGACAGTATTTATTTTGGGACATTAGAGCACATCAGACATATCAATTGCATTCTGAATATGAAGAATGTCATTCTGTTATCAAATAATTTTGATTTTTTGAAATTCGCAATTTAATACACATTTTATGGCAAATGATTAAAAATTGATATTTTTGATATTTAACAGTGCTTGAAGTAAACTTTATAAATCTGATGATTTATACTTAAAGTGTATGTAGGTGGGATGAAAAGCCGACGATCAATTGAAAATGTTAACCTTTCGTATTGAAGATATGGATTTGAACTCCAAAACACCAAAAAAAAATTAGGTAAAAAAAAAAAAAAAATCCATATCTTCAATATAAAAGGTCAAAATTTTCAATTGACCGTCAGCTTTTCCTCCTGCTACATACACTTTAAGAATATATCATTAGATTTATATAATTTACTTCGAGGACTGTTATATATCAAAATTTGAAAAATATCAAATTTTTATAATTTGTCATAAAATTTGTATTATATTGTGATTTTCAAAAATGAAAATTATTTGATATCAGAAAGACATGCTTCAGATTCAGAATGCAATTCGATAGATCTGAGGTGCTCTCATGTCCCACAAAAAATACTATCGAAAACGCAATAAACGCTCATTTTAGATCCCTTAACAAATCATTAATAGTGCCCTCTGTTGTTCAGTCTGATTCCTGTCATAGCTGTTGGGATGTCAAATCTACAGAAATGGAACATTGAATGACTTATATTTGTTGTCATCAATTAAAATAAAAGGGCATTTCATGATCTACAGCATCATCCCCCCCCCCCTTTTCTCAAAAAAAGTTGAGATTTGTATATCACTGGAAACCTCTGGCTACATACAGATTGATTTGTTTAGCAAAGATATTGTGAAATTTGAATTTCGTTCTGGTATACCAGAAAGAAATTACAACACATTGTCTATGGAGCAGTGTAATACACATAATCATGCAAACGCAAAATCAGGAATAAGCTTTTTTTTATTGATATCTACTGAAAAATGTCATAAAAAGAGGATGCTAGGATCACAAAATACTCCTTTAAGGAGAAAGTTTGATGTTTACATTTAAGGTGAAAAAATATTGTTTACTTTTCATGGTCTTGTTACCAGTTGAATCATATACATTTTCTCTGTTTGCAGATTCAGTATTTTCTCCTCTTGCTTCCAACGTCAACGATAGTGCAACAAGAAAGACTCCTATTGGTTCAGTGAGCTTTGATCCCACCCCATTGGTAAACAATAAACCAATAGCACACATTGTTTCATCAGATAGAACCAAACCAACTAGCGCATCTACATCTAGTATAGGATTTGATAGTACGGTAAGACACATCAATCACGTTTGCTGATTTTCAGTAACATATCATCCCTGGTCATATTCTATTAGAAGTATCTCAGGTAACAGAGTGGTTTCTGACAACTATTCTGACCAGAGTCATTTTACCAAGCTGGTAATTGTCTTCCAGTTAGAACTAGTAATTAGGGAATAAAACAAAGACACAATAAATCCTTGATGCATGTTGGTAACATAATATGCATACTAGAGGGTCCACAACTTATAAGTTCCCCCCTAAATACTTTTTTAAATAAGTTGAAAAATATTTGACAAAATGCAAACATGTAAAAAGGTATGGGTAGCCGTATTTGTTTTACACATATGGATCAAATTATAGCATCACACGTCATTGTGTTCAGTCACAAAATGAAAGAGACCGTTTTAAACAGGGTTAAAAGTTGCATCTGAATCCATAGGAGTCCGCTCTCAAACAATACAGTAGGCCAGGTCTATTCATGTGTTTGTAAAAGAAATCCTGACTGCTATGGACTAAGGTGCCACTTTTAAAACGGTCTCTTTTCTTACACAATTTACCATTGTGACTGAACACAATGACGTGTGATGCTATAAATTGGTCCACATGTGTAAAACAAATAGGGCTATGCATATCTTTTTACATTTTTGCATTTCGTAAAATATTTTTTGACTTTTAAAAGTATTAGGGGGAAACTTGTAAGTTGTGGACCGTATAGTTTAGTCCTTTGTACATTATTGGTATAAATGATATGATATACCACTACAGAATCCAGAATGAAAGCAATATAAGATATTATGTGAACAAAGGGAAATGTGAAATGGAAATGAAATACGATTTCAAGGAAGATGCATTCAATGAAAAAAATGGTTTATTCAAATTAAAGTTGTCCAATAATAGTATAAAAATATGACAGTTTACAATATTTTAAGAAAAAATGAAGAAGATCATACATCAGTGGTTCACAAACTGGCTATTGATCCTTTTGGGGGGTTGCAAGCCATTTGAAAAAAGGCTGTGAGGAAAACCCTTACGAAAGAAAATCATAAAGCTAGCATTATAAGCATAAGCATCAATGAAAATTTAATAACCCTGACTATAAATTGCATTTTCTAAAGCTGCATGGTGTACCTGAATTCAAAATTTTCTTGCGATACGTGTGATTCCTTCCCGGGGATTCCTTTTGAACATGCTGAATTAATTTCAGGTCAAGCCGCATAATATTTCATAAGTCAACATTGCAAATTGTGTGTGATTTGTTTGCAATTGTAAAGTTTGGACTAATAAGTTTAGTAAGCTGGACAACTCAAATGTTGGTTTCTTTCACCCGTCCTCCACCCCTGGATATCTACTGGTGTATACATTGTACCTCTATAGTAGTTTGTGGGTCGCAACAAATAAGTCGGGCAAATTGGGTTGCCTGTAAAAATGTTTGGGAACCGCTGCCGTACATGCTGTGATGTTGAATATGGTAAAGATTTTTAGATATTGATGACATGGGGAGTGGTCAATCAAATTGTAGCTAACTTGGCTCCATGTCCTCTTTAATAGAAGCATACAAACATAGCCTAGGATTCAGTGGTAGAGTGCATGCACACATAGTAACACCTGTCACCCAGATTTCCTGCATGAAGTATAAACACCCAATTGCTTATCTCTTGCATGCCTTGCTGATTAGAACAAAAACACGGAGCCAGCCACTCAACCAACACCTTATTACTTGCCTGGGTGACTGCCGTATTATGTTGCTGGGTATTTTTAGGACTTCCTCCAATTAAAAGAGTTGAATATTTTGTTTGAATGTTCCATGGTTTGTTGAGCACTCTGAAACTTTATGGTTAGGGCTTGATTCCTGGCAGGATTTGGCAGATTTAGGGCTTCCTTCATGGTCATGAGATTCAATATTCAAAAGTTTTACAATTCAAAGTATCATTAGGAAAAAGAGCTGGCAATGTAATTAAGCAAATAAGTTGTTTATCACTCAAAATTGATTGTAAAGGGATATACAGTTATTCAACACCCAAAACTGTAAAGACACATTTATTGCCAGTTTGATATGATTTATAAGTTGTGATTTAAAATCCCAACCCTGCTTCTGAATTTAACTGTGACTGTGACTGCTACTGTTTTTGTCACATTCACTTTATGTAAAATAGAGCATCCTCTAATAAATGACATGTGTGCCTTTATGACTATTTTACTGGCAAATTACTGGTAAAAGGAATGATGAATTTCTTATCTACTTTATTGTTTTTGACATGAAAACAATAATTTCTCAGGAATGACTTAAGTTTTGTAGCTTGATAGATGAAACAATGACAATTAATGTTGCTTGACAAGTGACTGGCCTTGCTAGACCACAGTGTCATGTATTTCTTGTCTGCAACCACAACTTATATAATGTGTAAATGACTAAGTGAGTTGAAGTGAAAATGACTATGTGGGTCAAACATACTGAACTTGGAAAGATAAAGAGATTGCATGAGTAATGAGAAATGTTTGTCAACACTATGACTGTCAGGCTGCTTCTTGCAGACAGATTTTTGTTTGTTTTTACCTTGTATTTGCTCATCTTGCAAAGTTTACATTTTAGGACATGGGATTTTAGGACTTTGTTGCATTTTCTTCTACAAAAGAAAGGTGGCAGGATTTTTAGTGTTATATTGTTCCATCCCTTAATTAAACACAAAGGACTTTTTATAGTTAAATATATCTTTATAATTCATTGAGAACTTCGTAGTTTAATTCAAAATAGAAAAAAATGCTCTGCAGACTTTGCTGTGAAATAAAATTCTCTAAAGAAATTAAATTCAATGTTACTAAAGTGAAGATTGGATGCTAATGCTGATATGCTGCTGTCTTTCTATTTAAAGAAATGGAGGGAGATGCATCTTAGCAATGAAATCTTAAGATTTAAAGAACAGCACGTGAAATCCAAATTTGGCATTGCTCGTGATTCACCCCTAGGTGCCAAAGAAGCTTGACGTTATTGTCTAGTTTAACAGGAAGGCATGTATACTTCATCGATTTATGGATGAGCTATGAGCACATGTTCCCAACACCCAAATGATCAGACACACAGGCAGCCATCTAGGTTTGTTTTGAATGCAATAGTGTTGCCAGGCTACCAATTAACATAGAATAACTAGTAATCAAGATGAGATGTTATGAGTATAGGGTTTTGTCGTGCATGCATAGCAGGCATGATGACATGAATCTGGGTGGAGAGATCTCAACCAGCTGATAATTAAGCATGCAATAAAAATCCTGCTACTGTAATTAGGGTTATTTATAGTTTTGACCACATTTTCACTATCTAGGTTATGTATGCTGGGTGTAGGGTTCAAAGAGTAGCGCTGCTAACTTTATCATTATGAGGGACTTTTCAAAACCCTTACCCATAATTAATTTTGCTCCAAATATGTGGCATTTTTTATTCAGGGTGTGAAAAAAGTGGATATCTTAGCCTGTATTGCAGTTAAGTTAGCTGAATTGATAAGGCATTCGATTATGGTGCGAGAGGTTGCGGGTTCGAACCCTGGTGGTGCCTAGTACGCTCTCGTGGAAAAATTGAGTTAGCTTGAAATTCCCTTGGACAAGGAACTTACTGTTAATTGTCTTGTTGTAATGTGTACGAACTCAGGGAGCTGATCCTTGTTGCAAATGTTATTTGAGGAATGTCTAGGATGTGCACTCTTGAAGCAGCAAAGTCCCTGATTTGTTGTTAAATGGTTTATGGAGTGATGTGGGGCTGTAGTGGTCAGCGACAACCTGTAAAGTGTGCTGAGGCTTGTGGATCAACGTCTAAGCATTGTGCCTGTGCGTAGCGCTATAAATCACTACACCCATATGGACGAGGACATACAATTATTTGATTGGCATGACATAAAGAAATTAGGGTAGTTAGGTCGGGATTATTCATTAAAAAATTTTATTTATTTATTTGTTTTTGTTGGTAAAAGACTGCTAAATGTTACCTGTTTGAATACTAAAAGACAGTGATACATGATTGATATCATGAGACAGTTAAAATTCATAGTTTCATTGGGTTTTTTTTGTCACATACTACTTTGTTCCATTTTTAGAGCATTTGCCGTAATATATCAAAATTAAATGACCTTTTTTTCTTAACTTCAAAAATAAATGAAAAATATTCAGGGTTGGCATTTTATTCAGGGCAGGTTGGGTTATGCCAATCAAACAATTGCTTTTTTGGGGGGATTAGTATTAATTTCAGATAGTGCAGTATAAGGTTACTTGCATTGGGTAGTATTTTGTCCAATGTGAGGTAGGATTTATGTACATTTAGCTCAGATGAAAGGTAGTTACTACATCTGTTCATGGCATTCATTAATTTGCAGGTTATAGAAACTGACTTTTCATTAAGGTCTTTTCATACTTCACTGCAATTGCCTTCCCTTCCAGTAAATCGGCTGTAAAATTTTGTCATTTACTAGCAATCCTGAATCATATACAAATATTAACGCACTGCAAGAAAATACTTGGTAACATTCACAGTTGCAATGCAACACTGCACTGTAGATGTAGTGAAGTATGAATGAACCTTTAGTCTTGGTAACGTTCACAGCTGCAATGCAACACTGCACTGTAGATGTAGTGAAGTATGAATGAACCTTTAGTCTTGGTAATGTTCACAGCTGCAATGCAACACTGCACTGTAGATGTAGTGAAGTAGGAATGAACCTTTAGTCTTGGTAACGTTCACAGCTGCAATGCAACACTGCACTGTAGATGTAGTGAAGTAGGAATGAACCTTTAGTCTTGGTAACGTTCACAGCTGCAATGCAACACTGCATTGTAGATGTAGTGAAGTAGGAATGAACCTTTAGTCTCTCTGCAATGCAACACTGCATTGTAGATGTAGTGAAGTATGAATGAACCTTTAGTCTCTCTGCAATGCAACACTGCACTGTAGATGTAGTGAAGTATGAATGAACCTTTAGTCTCTCTGCAATGCAACACTGCACTGTAGATGTAGTGAAGTATGAATGAACCTTTAGTCTCTCTGCAATGCAACACTGCATTGTAGATGTAGTGAAGTATGAATGAACCTTTAGTCTCTCTGCAATGCAACACTGCACTGTAGATGTAGTGAAGTATGAATGAACCTTTAGTGTCTCTTTCATCAAGTCTACTTACATTTAATAGATCAAGTTCAGCCAAATCCCTAAATAAGCATATAATCCACTGAGTTTGCAAAAAAATTGGTACAAGTACAGCAAAATAAAACCCTTCCAGTGTTGCTTCCTTACATTATGGAAGTTCATATCAGTTTAAAAAGGGGTTTAAATGTGTTTTTAGGAAGGTTTATGTAGGATTTTTGTAAAGCTAAACAGCTTGATGGAGAAATTTGTAGTGAGTCTTTACCTTTAAGATATGTAAGAAAGTACAAGCTATTAAATGATAACAATTGGTGTCTTCCTTTGTGGATGTGATTATATCTAATCAATGTTATTAATTGTACCAGCCAGTCCTGTAGAGTGCAATGATTTCCTTCCCATACTACTCGTATTGCTACCATGAAATGGTTTAAATTACATCTTGGCGAGATTGCAAGACAAGTTTATAGCGGAATGGGAGAGAAATGCATTGTCTTTTAAGTTTTTCTTCTGTTTGCTATAAATCCTTGTGTTATTGCTTCAAACTTGTATCTTCAAAGAGTTAACTATTCTGAAAGCATATCTTGGTGAGATTTTGGTCAGGTTTTCAATGTGGGTCTTTTAAAGAACACTGCATAGACATGCTCAGTAAATGGTAGGGTATTCTAAAGGATAAACTTTTTGCTCTCCATTTCTTTTTTGGAGGGAGGGGGGCAGAATTTCTGAGGATAAGATCATGTGAGTGGGGGAATTAAGAACGACTGACAAGGGCCATTTTTGTGTCCCATATGGTCAAATTTAGCCTCGCAAAGTGGTAATGAGCTTATGATTTAAGGTGCACCAAAAAGCTTTGATCCAAAAACAATTTGATAAAGTATAAAAAAGACCCAAAAAATACAAATTTGCGAGCGAAGGGAGCCAATAAAATCAGGTTTTTATGCTTTTTTGGTTAAAAAAGTCAAAATTTTGGGAAGAAGGTTCACTTTTCACAAAATTACCTCTCCCTTGGAAAAAAGATCCACCTTTTCAAAATCCTTTGTACAGGCCTGGTTACTAATGGTGTCAACACAGCAAGTATGATCTAAATAATAGAATGAATAGACTCAGCATTGTGTTTGAGACATAGAAAAGATATCCTGTCTAAGGGGGGACCTGATTTACATCTTGGGAAAAATGATTTCCAAAATGAGTGGCATAAATGGGTCAATTGAAATGAAATTCAACAGGTAAAATAATCTTATAATTTGTTCATTGTCAACCAATGAAAGGTGACCCAGAAATGTCATATGCCAATGGTCCATACTGTAAAATGCAGGAAACTAACAGAGAAATATCTACAAAATAATAAAAACAATAAGTGGAATTATTGCTTGTACTTTGAAACATCATTTTTTTTTTTTCATTTTTTATTGATAACATTCGGTGAAATGCCAGGCAAAACCCAATATTGACAAGCAATACGTTGAAGCGATGCCTGTACATAAATAACACCAAAATCACACAAAGAAAATAAGTAAAAACACAAAAAGGTATAAAACATGCCAAATAGACAAAAGAAGGAAAAATACACAAAGATACTGGCTTAATGAGGTTAGATTGGACAGCTAATTTGAAGGCCTGGAGGGAAGTTGACTTGATGATGGCTTCCCAGTAGTAATTCCAAAGTGAAATAGTGTAAGGATAGAAGGATCTCTTATATAAAGATTTTGTCTGTATGAAGTACCAAGAATTCTATCCCTGTGATCAATGTTGAAATTGCCCCTTTAGGTGAACTAAAGTCCAAATGCATCAATTCTTTCAATTTCCAGTGAAAATGATTTAATTGGATATGCTACCAAAGCCAATCTCATAGGAGATTTGCCATTCAAGTTTGGTTTGTATCAACCAATTTAGCAAGGAAATTGAGAATTTTCATATTAAAGTAAAAATCACAAAGTTTTGATACAAACAGTAGCTAAAGTAAACAGTTCGTGATTGCCTGGATTGTATTATGTTGAAGTTGCTCATGTGCAGGATGTTAGCAGTAGAAATTTGATTTTCTGCTTCTTAGCTTGGAGTGCCAAATATAGGCTCAATCTTCTCTATACAACATATAAATGGGATAATGGCACTGGTGGCATCTGCTGAACAATTTTAGGAAAACGAAACTGGCTATCAATCATACATAGATACTGCAGTGCTCATGCAATATTGCAATGGGCGAAAGTGTGTTTGAAAAGAACTGTTTTTCCATTTATATTTTCACTGTGAGATGGCAATTGTAACACAATTGTTTTGGAACTTTTTTGTGAATCTCTCCCAACAACACTAAAGCCTCATAAACGATATATTGTAATGAATTAAGTGAGATAGTGAATGTGCTATGTTGTGTGTTACAAATTGAAGATACCTATTATTGAAAAAAAGAGTATTGATAGCAGACGATAGCAGATCTTTGAAAGGGACATTCCGCTTTATTATTATTATTATTTTTTGTAAAATGATGAAAGGATCCCCTGTTTTTCATTGCAAATGATCATTCTGAAATGTACACAAATAAATTTGAAGTTGACAATTATAAATACATCCAAAATCTTTGGTTTTTGTAAACACATGGTTTAAATAACTCACTATTATCGAAATAAATAGGCCTTGGCATCAGATCTAGATTAAAGACCTCTTTTCTTTCATTGCTTTGTCCAGTAAGACATTGTCAGATTTTAATCTGATGTGAAAGGTTGGCCATTATACAGAAGTCTGACAGTTGCCGGTGATGTCAAATTCATGTAGGAAATTAAGAACAAATCATATAACATAGAGCAAGTGTCCTGAGTGGCATATTGGTCATCGCCCAAGTAACTTGGGTAACACAGTATAGTTGTGTTCTATAAAAAACAAAATGAAAAGTATTAACTAAATGACTTTTATTTTGTTAATGCACATGTCCTGAATCTGGCTTTCTTCCATTGATAATTATATATCTATTTGTTTTTCTGTAAGTCTTGGCAACAAAATGGTGTACGTATTAATATACGATATACTTAATTACACAAATTTTCTGAGTAAGCACATGAACCCAGAAGTAGATGACATATATTTTTCCGATGGCACATACATCATTAGAAGACTGAAGTAGGAGCCTTATGCAGGCTTCTCACCTGGGGCTAAAATCTGATCAATCTTTGAAATAAAAGGAGACAGTTACTGAGGATAGTGATAGTGAAAATGTATGTGTTAAGCAGGAAGTTGGCATTTGGATCTGTCTGTGTCGGATTATATTGTTTTAAGTGAAGTCATACTAGACCTTAATTTATAATACAGTGTGTGTCATATTTACACACCTTGCACATAATATTCACCTTATCACAGTGCAGTTGCTGAAGAAAGACAGTGTTGATAGTTTGGTGCTACAGATCATGTTGAACCAACTTTGACAAAGGAAAAGACACAAAGAGAGATTCTGTCAACTGTTGCACTGCTTCATTGTTTGTAACATTTTTGGTAGATCAACATACCCCGGTATACAATACTAACATATTTGAAATGGTTTTGCATTAATGTGTGACACACTTCCTAAAACTGTCATCAATCAAGAAACAATTCTATAGCCCTATGTCATTCTATGCATTAATGAACCATTGTAGCTAGATCATCATTAAAATGTCAGCCACCTGTCTCATAACATTTTTAGCAATAACTTCCAGCCAAGATTGGGAGATTCACGGTTGGATAAAACAAAAAGTGTTTACTTCTGATGTACAAGGACCCTGATTTAATTCCTGTCAGTGTGATCACCTGCATGGATATTCAGCATTGCAGATATTAAAATCCTCCATTACTATACCATTTTCCACCCTGTAGTGGCAGTGACTTCAGAACACATTTCATTGGGGCAGCCTCAATTCGCAAGCGTTTGCTCAAAGCACTGGTGTACATGCTTAAAGATGCCGCATAGATGCGCGTGCAGAACAGCTGCTTCTAGATGCGCAAGCGGAACAGCTGCTTCAATGCATCAATGTCACTGCCACATCAGGGTGGAAAATGGTATTCATCGTATATGGTCTGATGCCTACTGATTAAATGATGACAGTACTTAGGGATGTAAACATTATTGGACACTGAGGGAAATTCCCATTGAATTGTATGATCATCACTTACGGATAGTCTTGATAAATCTGGGTCCAAATGTTATGGCTGTGTAGAAAAGTCTCCCAGGGTTTAAAAAATAATTAAATGATGTGTAGATGTCAAAGATAAATCTATTTTAATTAGAGTCATGCGGTAGCATGACCAGCAAGTTTTAAAAAAAACGACTGATAAAGAAGAATAAACAGATGCACCGCAAGACTATATTTACACGGAACAAAACGCTATTGTTCTATGATATTTTTCGCTGGGTACAAAATATATCTAAAACCATGCTAAATCTTATTTACTGTCCAAAGTGTAATATTTTAATAACTCATTAATTCAAAAAGTTACACCAATCTTACAGTTAATCCGATTGTTTGATAATTAACAAACATTCTTGTTTATTTCACGCGGTATTTCATAGCCAAAATTAGTGGCAAATCATACTGATATCCAGAATCTTTCGCCACTGCTACAGCCATACATGGCTGTCACTGGCGCACTACTTTTTGAGATTCACTTTCAAAATATACCCTAGCATTTTCCTGGATACCCTACATACAAATTCTGGATCCCATTCGCCAAAAAAATCAAGTTTTTCACAATTCTTTTATTCTTTCCGGACCACAGCATACATTCATATTAATAAATACTCCACTTTCACACGTCGTTATATCGGACGTCCACGTGGCGAAGTGGTTAAGGACGTGGACTTCTAATCCACTTAAGAAGTTTTGCTCAAGTTCGAAACTTCCCATCGCCTTTTTTTTAAAATGTTTTATTAACCAATTTATTGTCATAAATCAAGAATAACACCATTTCGAACATCCATTGCTATTGTGATATTTTTTTTTTTTTCATCAAACAAACATGTTTGATTTTTTATTCACATGTAGGCCTAGGGCATACGTTCACCATCCAGATGCTTTCACCATGCCTGACGATCATGATATTTTAGTCATTTAAAACACATTTATCAGTGGCTCTGTTCACAGCTCACATTGAAATTATATTTGGAATAAATATTATAAATTGTCACAAATTAAAATCACAAATCATGAAAGATCGCCAACAACTGCCGCCGAATATTGTTATCCAACTAGATTTCCCACAGGGATATAAAGAACCACAAACCGCGAAATTTGGATATTATATACTAGATTGCCCCGCAGGGCTATAAAGAATCACACACCACGAAATATGGATATCCAACAAGCTTAAACTATAAATTAGCTCCAGATAGAGGGCAGGGCTTGATACGAAAAATTAAAATCACGAACATGAAAGATCGCCGACAACCGCCGCTAATAGGGATATCCAACAAGATTGCCCAAGAGGGCTGCAAAGAACCACAGACCATGAAATTTGGATATCCAACCAGATTTCCTGCAGGCCTATCGATTATAAAGAACTACAAACCGCAAAATATGGATATCCAAAAAATTAAAACCACAAACCGCGAAAGATCGCCAACAACTGCCGCTCAATATTGATATCCAACTAGATTGATTCGCAGGGCTATAAAGAACCACAAACCGCGGAATTTCGATATGCAACTATTACCCCACAGGGCTTCAAAGAACCACAAGCCACGAAATATGGATATCCAACAAGCTTAAACTATAAATTAGCTCCCGATAGAGGGCAGGGCTTGATGAGGAAAATTAAAACCACAAACCGCCGCTTTATAGGGTTATCCAACTAGATTGCCTCGCAGGGCTACAAAGAACCACAAACCACGAAATTTGGATATCCAATTAGATTGCCTGCAGGCCTATCGATTATAAACAACCACAAACCGCGAAATATGGATATCCAACAAATTAAGACCACAAACCGCGAAGGATCAACAACAACTGCAGCTCAATATTGATATCCAACTAGAATACCCCGCAGGGCTATAAAGAACCAGAAACCGCGAAATTTGGATATGCAACTATAGATTGCCCCACACTAGCTACAAAGAACCAGAAACCATTTAAATATGGATATCCAACAAGCTTAAACTATAAATTAGCTCCCGATAGAGGGCAGGGCTTGATGAAAACCACAAACCATTTAAAGATCGCCGACAACCGCGCGCTAATAGGAATATCCAACTAGGTTTGCCAAGAGGGCTACAAAGAACCACAAACATTAAAACACGATTATATTGCCTACTCGGGGCATTTAGACGCTTCCGTAGTATAGGCTTAAATATAATGCGCATTTACCAGTTCCGACTTGAAGTAGGCCTAAATCGGACTTACTCTCTGTGTCTCTGTGGCATTGTCAACATTGGGTGTGTGTTGTTCATATTTACATTTTCTTTACATATTTACGTTGCCTTGAATAAAAATATATTAAAATATTAAATATACGCATGAGAAGCAAGTTTTAAAAATAAACGACTATAAAGTTTCGTTTAATTATTTAATGTCATGAATCAAGAATTGCAACTTCAAACATCTATTTTTCGTTTTATTCGTTTTATGGAGCACTTCCTAACCTGATGACTTTCCAAGCTTGGAGCTGCTTGACTACATTCATAAAAAGAAAAGAAATCTACCAAAAAAACGTTGACAACGTAAAGAAATGAGCAAGTTTTAAAAAACCCACCTCGGCTCACTTTTTGAAACTTGGTCCCATTTTTAACACCAACAGCAAATCAGTGTTTTATTTTATTTCAACAGAACACAGCGTTTCCAACAAGATTACAAGCCTACTTGTTATTTGCTTAATGATTATTATGCAAGAACAAGATAATAACCTTTCAGGTCGTTACAGAAAGCTTACAAATTAATATCGCATCTGCACATTAAAGATACATAACACTTCTGGAAATGTTTTAAATTTATATAAATATGATAAAGTTTAAATCAGTATACCTTTTACAAATGGGACCAAGTTTCAAAAAGTGAGCCGAGGTGGGTTTTTTAAACTTGCTGATTTCTTTACGTTGTCAACGTTTTTTGGTAGATTACTATTACAGGAATATTATAGACTCACAGGAGAGTATATATGACCACAAGGTCTAAATGGCTGACAGGAAAAGATTGAAGGTATTGCATAGGTCATAAGTTTGAATGTGCCCTCCATCTTGTTGAAACAAAGAAATCGATTGCCAACTTTCTAAGAAGTAGCATTAATCACAAAATGATTTAGTGATAATCTTTTGGCAGCATTTGAACTAGGGAATGTCATTTTAAAGGTTATCTGTGTAGAAATATGACCTGACTCACAATATATTAATCCATAGCTTAATCCTCCCTTTTGATATGGTTGTTATTTGCCATAAACTGAACAGTAAAATTCAGAATGGTTTCCAAATACAGTTGAGATTTGTTTGTCATAAAGGAGTTTAATGTTCATCACATGGTTTATTTTACTAGATATGATTGTTTAGTATTTAAATTTTGGGCTTTTGATCAGTGCTTACTGCTTAGAATTGGTCTCCTTTTAGAGAATTACCCAAGATTATATTAAAGTTGAACTGCAACAGGTGTGTTAGGGGCTGTGTAATGAATATGAGCCCTGGTGGGAGGGTAACATGGGGAACAAGAATTTATTGGCCAGCCAAAAGGGGGTGCATGCAGCGGGGGGGCAATTTATAGCATACATTCATGGGGCCTTTTTAATAAAAATGCTCAAAAAGGCATAGTAAAACAGTTTAGAAACGCTGAAATATGCACATTTTATTTGATGCACTTGAAATATATATATATAGACCATTTAAGGTTTCTAAATTGGGAACCCAAAAAGTTGGCTTGTGCAAAGGGTGGGGGGGCAAAGATTTTATGGCAGGTCGAGAGCGGGCTCATAATTATTGCACAGCCCCTTAGTAGGAACCAATTCATTTATTGGATATCAGATACTTCTCTACGAGTTATTCCATCTATTCCATGTCATTTTGGTCTTCTATCTAATTATTGATTACAAAAAAGTACACCATGCCCCCACCAAATATGTTGTGACAATTTTTCCCCATCAAACATTCATTAGAGAATAAGATAAATGATTGATGAGAAAATGAAAAATGATTTGAAACAGATTGAATAATAAATAGGCTACTTGCTGAACGTATACAATACTGAATTAGAAACAAAAGTCTGAACCAGGCATAACTCAAATAAGTTCTGCCACTGTTTCTCGTCTTTACAATAACTGAAAATATCATGATGAGAGGTGGAAGGAAATACAACTGGGCTGATGTTAAAATCTTGCAAGTAATGGCACATTGATGTTAACTGTGTTCTTAGATGAGTAGCTAGTAGTGGTGCGCATGTTGAATATCTAGAGAGAATAATATCCATATCCTGTGATCTTTCTAAGACCTGCTATCTATCCAGTTGTCAGGTGCAGACATACCGCGGAAACATGGCATGTTGCCTCAGAGGATCAACGCTAAGTCAGGTACCGCGTGAGCAAACTAAAAAATAGCGCAAACAGCGCGAGCGTACACAAAAGAAGCTTTGCGCGTTAGATAAGCGATATCGCCAGGTCTGTACGCTGTACCGGCGTCAGCTGAATTCGAGTACGCTTAGAGGGCACAGGCATGGAAAATTCCAATCTGTGTATTAATAATCTAAGGGTGCAGATATATACGGAACATGAGCCATGTTGAATGTTCCTATTATGTCATTGCTATTTTTTGCTCAGCTTTCAACTCTGTTAAGAACTGAAATATATCAAGTTGTGAGGAGCAGGTTTAAGAAATATGAGACATATTCCTAGCTTCAGCCCTCAACTCTACTAAACACTACAACCTATTCAACATTTATTTTCAAAAGCAAAAATTGTCATTAGCAAGCTAGGCACATCTTAAATAATTTACAAAACAGTTCAAATATTGGTCTAATATTGGGTTTACAAGTTCTGAATTCCGTCGAAGACTTTTTAATATAAATCAAAAGGTTTTTTATGAAATTTAAAAATTCTAAAAGCTATTAGTAGCCTATTTTGTTTAAACATCTGGTCCAATTTACAATTGCATTTGGTCACAACGGCTCATTTGTAAGAAAGAAAAGATGCAGTTTGAAAGTTTTCACTTTGGTCCATTCAACTCAGCTTGCAGAATGATATCTACAGTTTAGAATAGTCTGCATGTATTGTGAGAATTGAATGGACAAAAGTGCAACTTTCAGAATTGAATACCTCTGAGGAAGAAGGCCCCAACTCCAAGTTGGGCCTTCCTTCCATGGAAACCATGATTAAGGGTACTTGGAAAACTATTTAGAGAGTGGATTTGAGCCCTTCTTTCACACAAAAATAAAAACTGTCTGCTAGGAATAAAATGTGCAGGTTTAACTCATTTTTGTAAAATGGTGGAGTTGGGCCCTTCTTCCACTTAGGTTTTCAATTGCATCTTTTCTTACTGAAATGTGTCAATGTGTGACATTGACTATGTGTGTGAAATAAAATAGGTTATGATCAGTGATAAAACTTTTCGATTTATTTTAAAAAGTTTTAGGAGGAATGTAGAACTTGTGGGTTTGGTAGGTCTTATGGTTCTATTTAACTAAAACAAAGTTTTTTCTGATCTACAATATCTCAAGATTCGACCTACTTTTCATACTGTATGTAGTATGTACAGTAATTAAAAAGAACCCTAACTTCAAATGCAGCAATAAATAAGAGCTCACCAACAAAATATGACACTCTGTGAAAAAGGTAACAAAATATTGAGAACAGAAATGTATGTGTGCATATTAGTATTTGACTAATTGGATTATTTGAGGATATGCTGTCTGTAACTTTTTATTGTTTTGACTATATGATTATATAAAATAAAAACAGTCAAAACTTTTACATATAAATAGTTATTTATCAATCTGCAGCAATTAAATCATCAAGTCGGCACAAGCGTAGATGGAAGAGGATATCTGCTAAACCCTTCTTACTGTCGGCGATGTCAAGTTGTACATGTTCATACAAAGTGTTAATAGACGGGAAATATCAGTCAACAGTAAAGCAGTTGGCTGGAATAGCAGCAAACCGTAGATGGCAAAACCAGAACTGCAATCATGCACAAAGTCTGCAAAGAATTATTGTCAAATCATGTCAGATTCTTGCATTATAAAATTGACTTGTATGCAGCCTAAACATATTTCTTACTATAGTACATTACAGGTTAAGAAAAGAGCTGTATAATTTTGTTGTTGAAATAATATCATAAGAAAAAAGAATTATATACATGTGTCATAGCTAGATTTAAAACTTTGGGTGAACAGGATATTCTAGTAATGTGACAGGAGTAACTTTAGAATAAAGGATGATGTCCTGAATCCGTATGTGAACCGTAACCGGAATACTGATTTCAACACTAAACCTCTTAAGCCACACCCTAATCCTCCAACTAATCTTAATCCTAATCTAAGTGTAATCCTAAAGACTTCTTGTGTTGACCTTCATGGCAAGCCTCTGTGTCATGTGACTAAATGATTGAAAAGGAAACAATACCAAATTAAAGTTGTGATTGATAACTGACTATTCTGATTGCACTGTAGCCTAAATATTGACAAATAATTGTGATAGTAATTTCAGAATATGTCATATTTTTTGACTCCACGAAAGCAGTTACTTTGCTACTTCCTTGCAAGTATTGATGAAAATCAATGCATTTATTTTCCAATTCCACAAAAGCAGATAATTAGGTAAATTTAATGATTACAAATTTCAAATTTATACATAATTATATCGATGATAATGATGTTCTTTTTCTATTTTTCAGCCTGTAAGAACTTCCCCACCCTCTGTGTCTAGACATCAGCCCAATAGCCTTGGATTAGGGTCATATCCAATTCGAGATCAGATCACAAATCATAGCAGAGGATTAGCTTTAAGTCCAGAAGAACCAGTAAGATTAAAAGCCAACGACTCATCTTCAATAACAACGCCTCTGGTCAGTCAACAGTACACAGCATCCTCTGGAATGATGGGGTTGTCTGGAATGCCTGCCATTTCATTAGCATATAGTAAGTCACTCTGGTTTGTCTCAGAAGGAATGCATTTTATAAATAAATGCATTTGTCTTCAACTTGTGGAAATAGAAGTAGATCCTGTTTTGCCAAATGAAGCATAGCTAATTCCTAATCCTTTAAATAGAACTAACAGGCAATAAAAGTAAATTTTAATATTTGGCCAATTAGGTTATATGCATTTTAATTTTTGGGCAACATTTTCAAATATCTTATAAAACCAATTATCAAACAAATCTTAAAATATTACAATTATGTACAAACTCATAGCCTATACTCAAAATGTTGATGCTTACAGAACCCCAATGGTAAGAAAACATGGAAAATCACATGTTTTTGGTCCATTTTCCTTCATATTGCAAAAATATTGAAATTTGACTTTTCTGATTGATTTGGATTTAGCCATATTTCATTTTGTAAAACCAGGTCTCTTGAGTCTCTTGTGCTGTGAAAAAACAGGAATATACTAGATAGTGTAAACAGATTTACATTCTTATCAATAAGAAAGATTTTTTTAAACTGCCAGTAAATGTGTTGGACATTTCTGTTGATTTCTCAACTAATTCATCTTCCAGCATCTCCTGGTAGGCATCATACACCAGTTAGAGGTATTCTAGGTGGATCAACTGATAGTGCCAAACCACCAGAGACAACTTCACTAGTGAATGCGGTATCATCTACCCTTCCGCACCCTGGATTGGAGCCATCTGGTGTTGGAGCAGCTGGGGCTGCTGCTGCTGCAGGAACCAGTGGCATTGGTGCTGTAGGAGTTGATGGTGTCCCTTTCCAAGCTTTCCAAGTAGAATTTATGAAGAATCTGATTGATGATTCTTTAGAGACATTTAGGTGAGTGAGTGTGCTTCTTTAGAGCGGTATTTGCAAGCAGCCACTGTATAAGTGGTCATTTTTGTGTGGGTTTTATTTTACGAATTACGCGAATAGAGGTTATATCGTAAATTTATCAATATGTGAATATGAAATTTCGTCATATGATTAATATTGGTAAGGCATGAATTTTGTGAAAATATCAACACGCACAAAAAAGGCTTTTGTGTTTGAAATCGTGAAAATGTTTGTATGCGAAAATAGCCACTTAGTATTTGCTTTCTTTGCATATTGCTAAGAGCTCCACCAAGCAGGGCAGCAGGCATGCTTTCAGTAATTTGTAATTATAAATGGGTAATGAAACTGAATTGATTGTGAAGTGTGATACTGGTATAGTAGTGATGCTTCAATCAAGGAAACAGTTTGCATGATTCTAAATACTTATTATAATCCATGTTGATGGAAGTGCTTTTTCTCCCATCATTTTTCCCAGCATGAACAGATAATTCTAAGAAATTGCCAGCCCATATTCAAATGACATATAGAGTACTCAAAGTGATCTAAATTTAATAAGTTTTCACCAGGTTCGCCGTCGCAAATAATAAAGGAAACCAATTGAAAAAGTGATCACGCCTGGGAATCAAACCCAGAACCTCAGGTTTATGAGACCTGTGCCTTAACCACTTGGCAACAGGACCTAAGACTAAGTGACCACTTATTGGTTTGGATTTCAACCTGCAAAATCATGAAGCTGGGTATGGATTCCCAGGCAGGATTACTTTTTCTATTTGTCTCCTTTATCATTTGCGACTTAATATTTAACTCCTATCGATCATGCCACTGTTTTGAAATTTTTTAAGTAAATAAGATTACAATTTATTTGCCAATGTGCCTGTAGCAAAATGCTATCCAAAGAAAAAAGGGATATGAAATGTCATTGACATGCATCATTTTGTAAGATCAATTGCTCCTTAATTGTCATTTTATAAGTTCCTTCCTTGTCATAGTTCATGATAATCTATGTTAGGAAATAATGTGATTCACAGAGTGTTTCAAAAAAGTGTTCCCATATAAATGCACAGAGGGCATTTATGAATAATAGTTGCCAATGTTATTTATAAAAACAGTGTGACTGGCACATTTGTTAGCTACTGTTCTCCCTGATAACACTAGCCATGCATTAGGGACAAAGATGTAGCATTAATATAGGAATCAAAAGTAGTTTTGACTCATCCATGTATTTAAGTCAGATTTGACTAATTGCTGATAATAAAGCAATTATCCTTGTCAGTTAGACATACACATGCTTCATCATTGTGTAACTCATCAGTGTTCCGGCTGCACTAGCTCTACCATGCTATTCCCATGAAGCCATTACCAAATTGCCCGTAGCTGGGATTTAGAGATTAATTGTCCATAGCAGGTTTTCCATGTCGATGTGCCTCATCTGTTTACTGAAAGATTAAAGCAGAAAAATGAGAAAGAATTATAAAAGAGAAAGAAATATGCATTGTCAAAGATATAATGACCTTGAATTTCAACTTGGGCTTAATTGTATGACAGTTGAATATCAGGATCCTGTTGTAATGTTGATTTCACTAACATTTACAACCATCGTAAGTCTTTAAACCCATTGTAGCTCTGAAGGGCATATCATAGTAGCAATCACAGTGGGCGATTTAAAAATCACTGGTAGCCAAATGCTGGTAGTGTTTTCACAATCGCTACCAGCGTCCGTCCAGTTGTGGCTAGCGGTGTAGCAACAAATGCCTTCAAGTCACCTGGTTGTGAATTGTGATGTTCTGCTAGGGCTTGCGATCAACTTATCGGTCATTTGCTTTTCCGATAAGGAACAGAAGTTACATCACAAAAAATGCTACGCTCCTTGCGATTGCATAGTGATATGGCCGTAATCCTGTGGAAGAATTAGATAGTGGGTTTAAGACTTACGATGTGTCTCAACTCTTTGTGAAACTGATCGCCGACAATATTTTGCATGGCAGGACATAATAAGCTGTAAGATTTTTGATGATAAATAGCATCCTCATGAAAAGAGCAGTCTTATTCATGGTGATTTCATTCAATCCAAGGTCGATATCTCTTACATGAATGAACTTATTAAACCCCCTATGGCCAGGTAGTCACAATGAGGGCTCTCTTGGGTGTTATACTGTCATGCTATGTGCTCAGGGAGTTAGTTTATCAATTATCTTCTCGGAACTTGTAACTCATCATTAGTGATCTGCGGTTTGTTTTAGTGTTTACTTGGGGGATGATTGTTTATTGCTCACTTTCCTTTATTGCATTTGAGGATGAACTGATTATTTACAAACATTTTGTCATCATTAAAAATTGATAGCTAAACAGTTGAATAAGGGAACAAACAAAAAGTAAAGTTTAGTTTCTTAGCTGGTCTCCTCCTTCCCTGTCTGTAACAAAACCAGATGTGGGTCACAATAACATTGGTGTTTTATAAAAGCATATGAAAAGCATAATCACCATTTTTAACCTCCCCCCCCCCCTAATGAAACTCTAACAAAACTAACAAGAGGAAAAGTGAAAAATATGAAGAATAAAAAGGGAAACTAGGCAGGAAAAGAAGGAGCAGGAGAATGATGAATAATACAAGAAACACAGAAGAGTTATTAAATGAGAATAAGTCAGACAAGAGTTACTGAACTGGAGTAGAAAAAAGTATGGATAAGGAATGGGTAAGAGTATGACAAGGAAATGAAAAAGAAATTCAAATCAGAAAAAAGAAGGGGTGAAGATATAGAAGAAAGGAAGGAGATGATAAAATAAAAAACTTGATAAGAGGGGAGTAAGCTAGAATGGGAAAATACTAAAATTGAGATGGTGCAAAAGGTTAGGGAGAAACTTGAAAGTAGTTAAAACCTGTGTGACTTTGAAAATGCTCCAACACAAATTCATTATTTTTAGAGTGGTAACAATAATTAAACAAGTGTTAACAATAATCATTGACATTTTATTTTAAAACCTTGAGTAATAAGGACACTACTATAAACAATGCTAAATGATTAACTGAAAAGACAATACTACCCATTATGTAGCAATTGTCAAATTTCTTTCAATCATCATGTCAGCACTCAGTATCTCATATCCTGATAGTTTATCATCTTTGTGTGTCATTTGTTTGCAGTGGGATATGCTACTCTATGGCTGACATTTCCTATTGGGGGAATTCAAACTTGTGTCATTTGTATATTCTGCAAACAATATATCAATTTTTTATTGTAAGGATAATATTGAAATGCATTCACCCATCAGGCATGAGGTTTTCCGGTTTAAACCTGAATTTTTTTTACACCAGTATTTCAAATTATTACCTTTTCTCAGCATTCCATATTTTTAGGATGTTTTTGTTTAATATCTTGTACTTGTTCAGGTATTCCCATAATCCCATCACTTTGAGGGTTTTTCAGTTTTTTATATATTTTCTAGACAAGTTCATTCTCATGCCTGATGTAGGAAAAGGTGGGAGGTGACTTAATTGATTGTGACTACTTCAAATTTAATTATATGATTTGGCCCCATTTCATTTAATTATGTCATCCTAACAATCTTATAAATAAATGCAGTTATTTATTTGAATAAAGGAAGTGTATTTTTAGTCAATTTCCAATGTGTATATGCTATACAACAAACATATTACTTATTTAATTGTCGTTTCTTTTTTGCAGGGACTCAATTCATGTAGAAATCAGAAATTTACAAAGAGACATGGTGCGGCAATTTCAAATTCAGCTGGTAAGTATGCACATTCAATGATCGGTCAAAATATTTTAAACTGCCAGACTGAGTTTTTATGTTTTTGTGAAGTAACATATATTGATTTATTCAGTACACGTTTGAGGTTTTTTCTTGAAAATACACAAATTGGAAAAAACTGCTCTCCTCATTTCATCTTCATTAGATATGGTGCATCCCTCAGGATTGAGTATTGCTGCACCTTGAATATTAACATGGTGAGGCAAACAAAAGTGCTAGTGATGAATGTGAAGAAAGTTTATTATATACAGTGCTTCGTGCGAGTAAATATAGCGTCAGCAATTATGGAAGCTGGATGCTAGCAAGTCCGTGCCAAAATGCTTCTACGGACGGAGCTGCAATGAGGGATGGAGGAAGATCATTCCATAGCTTGATGGTATATGGAAAGAACGAGTACTGGAAAGAAAAAATTCTTGCACGTGGTTGGATGAACTTATGACTGTGGCTATTCATGACATACACTGGACAAAACAAAACAATCCCCCTTTAAAAAGGTACATGTATTGCTTATATGAAGATAGATATGTAAAGCAATACACTATTGGATTGTCAAGGATGTAGACCTGGTAAAGCAATATTGCAATTTTGCTGCAATCATGAGAATAATGGTGCATTGAAACAAAACCGATGTTGCATTTTGTCTGTCGCATAAGTATTGATTGAAAATTGTTGCAAAATAGATTGATTGATTGAATTTATTTGAAATAACAACATTTATGAAAAAAATTAAGATAACATTATTGCACACATTTTTTACATCTTAAAAATTACATTTTTAAAAATATGATAAGATAAAAAGATTACAATTCCAAACAAAATGTTGTTAAAACAGGATCACCCATGAAATTCATAAATTAATAATAACTTATTTCCAATAGGGCCCTTGGAAGGGGGGCTAAAATTGAAAAAGGCAGGCATAGATTCGAAGAACAAAAAATAAACATCATAAAAATTAAATATATTACTCTACTACTGTTAAATTGCACGTACAAGAAATAAGTTATTAGTAAGTTAATAGTAAATGACTGATGCACTTTCCAAAGTCAATGCATTTTTTTTTTTTTTGGTTTTTGATTGCACATTTGAAGTGATTTACATGTTTTATTTCATCAGGGAGAGACAGTCTTTTATTGTACTGTAGTAAAATATGGAAGCAGCAAGACTTTTGATTTCAGGAACTCTAAAATTATACATGCTGCTTCTTATACTGTACCTATGCACATCACAAACCCTTTGGAAGTATTCTTATAGATAAGATGCACTTGAATTAAGTGATGATGAATAAAGTATAAAAGACCTATTGACCCATTCCATGTCAACTCAGGGATGTGCACGCAGCACCTCTTCAATTTTTTTTTTTGTGTGGTGGTAGATATTGATGAAAGTAAAATTCTGAAAATTTGAGCTTCATACTCCAGAGTTGTACATTAAATCATTATCAATTTGAACATGCGAAATCAAAAATGTGTACTGCAGGCGTTGGAGGTCCATAAATGTATAAAGTAGGCAAACCTTAACTAACTTTGAAAAGTATCAAGTATCCTAAGCCAATATCTGTCAGAAATGTCAAGAACATATCAGAAAACATACTCCTTGAAATTGATATAGGGCCCTCAAAATGCAAATTGTCTGACAGGATTTTCAGGGGAACTCAAAAGTAAAAATAATTTTTTGTCCATTTTTTGGTAATAGCCCTTCAGGTAAATGTACTCTAATATCAATATTGATAAGAATACATGTTACCAATAGGGCTCTGACTGGCAAAAAAAATGGACAATAAAATTATTTTTACTTTTGGAGTTCTGACCCCAAGAAAACCAATGTCAACATTTTGAGGGCCCTATATCTTTTAAAATAAAGAAGTTACAAGTTTTCTGATGCCAGATTTGAATTCTACACAAAAAAGTACCCCAGGATACATACTTTTCAAAGTTGTAAAGGGTTCCCTTTATACATTTATGGACCTCCAACGCATTTGCTCGCAAAGTTGTAAAGGGTTCCTTTATGCATTTATGGACCTCAAGCGTGGAGTCTTTGGCGTAGTACACATTCAACACATTTTACGCTGACCCCTAAATTTCAAATTGATGCCACGGAAAACGTAAATGGAGTATGAAGCTCAAACTTTCAGGATTTTACTTTCTCATCAATATCTACCACCACACAGAAAAAGAAAAAAATTGAAGAGGTGCTGCGGTGCACATCCCTGGAGTTGACATGGAATGGGTCTATTGTGATTAATTGGTCAACAGTTTTGTCCATGAAGAGAAGTAAGCAAATCCATTTGTAATCACTTGTCAAAATACAAACAGAAGTCATATAAATAATAGTAAAGCAGCATTTAACAGCGCTTGATGCCCAAATGACTCTAAGCGCTTTACATTATCAAAATACAGAGCAAAAACAAATGATGACAAGCATGCAAAAATGAGATACAGGCTTAGAAAGTACTGGAGTGAATAAACAATTGATTAAAGTCTGCCAAAAATGTTAAAAATGCATACAGATATCATAATTCGTAATCTATAAACCAAACATTGGGAAAATGAAACCAACCAAAAAGAAAGGCTTCAAAGTTTAGATGAAATTGGGATGACAGGAAGACAGACTTTGTGTGGCAAGTGTAGTATTTTAAAAACTAATGCAATTTTTGATACCTTAGGGCAGTAATGTTCAGTATTTTGTAGTAGTCGCTGAAATTGTCTTGCATGTACACAAGCACACAAAGATAACATAAGCATGCGTCACAGGTGTGTAAAAACATCACTTCCTGAAGGAAGCTTTAAACTTTAAAAAGTGCTACAGGCTGTATTGCCTCAATGTGGCTAAAAGAACTTGACATAATGACATCATCAAATGGATTGCAGCCACCTGGTGATCAAGTATTCAAACTTTACAAGTGAATGAATTATTAGAATGGAATAAATTGAATCAAAAGTCCCCAGTTATCCTTGTCATAATTTATCCAGTTCCAATCCTGTTATTTTGACACATTTTCCCAAGTCCCATTGCAAATGATAGATTGATCTGTAGATCTGTTAATATGGTGTCATTGTACTTGTTAGTCACCTATTTCCAGACCTACAGCTGTTGAACCTGATTCAAAATTTCAATTTCAAGCAATATTATCTTGCCTGTCCAGATTAAAGTGACTCGGTTTCCAGTTCATGGATTGAGGAACAACATTAACATTGGCATTTTGTAAACACAATTCATTTGGATTGGTTGGACATGTATAACCCTACTATTTCCTTGCATTCAATTGTATGGATTGGACAGATGTTATACCTATACACTCTTCTGATTCTAGTAGAATTGATCAAAAGAGACAAATGAAATACCCATAATTGGTTTGTTATTTGAACAACTTACAGGCAATTTAAGGTTGTTATAAGTATATTTAAGTGTTGAATACACAAGCAGACTCCATTATGTATGTCACCTCAACTGGGGGTGCTACACCTCTACAGTGAGTCTGTTTACCTTCCTGGCATTGAATGAAGCCAATACCTATTTGTAAACCTGGTAAGATTTTGGTCTTATCGTGTACAGCTCCTTTTCCTCTAGGAGCCGTTTTTTCATTTTTTTAAATTTCTGTCAAAAAATAAAAAATTTACACCAGTATTGCCTAAATTAGGCTGAAACTGTCAAATTTCCACCATTTTTATCGAATATTTCTAAAAGATGGTCAAAATTCAAAAAAATAAAAAAAATGGATCCTAAATTTTCATACCTAGTTTTTGAAAATCAATAAGAACAATTTTTTTACTGAAAAAATAATTAGTTACGGTGTATGATTTTCTCCAAAAGTAAGCATTTTTACATAAATCTGACGTCACTGTTGGATTTGTTAGGCCATTTCCATTCTAAATATGTATACTTTTATACACTTTAAATCACCAATTTAGAAGTTACAAGACAAAAACGTTTTTCATAATTCCATGTTCAGACCAACCTTAACCAGCCATTGGACCTTTCATCTACCAGATTAAATTTAGTGCTCCTTCCCAAAATAAGTGCCCTTACCATTTTTCAAGGAACGACTGTCTAAGTGTGTCAAATTAATTCAGTCAAATGCCCTTCTAAAATTACATTCTGATACATTGTATTTGTAATGCATATCTTATTTTCACTTTTATTTGATTGTTTTAGTACCATCCCCCAATTACTGATTAAGTGCTAATTAGGTCGAATATGATACTTGTTGTAAATTATGATTTGGATTGGAAGTATTCACCTGTTATCTGCACTTGCAGGTTTTCCTCAATGAGGGGTCATTCTTTTGTCCATTTGAATTGACCATACATTGTAGGTACAGTAAAGGTACTCTATAGAGGTGCATTGCATGTTAGATTATGATTCTGTAAACACCACCTTTGATTTAGAAAGGCATTCTGATTGTCATTTTAATATAAGCAATTAAGCATTCACTTACCATGTAAAATGGGGACAAGTGCTCTATTGAAGTAGACAAATACATTTGCACTGTTAGTCACAAAAAAACAAAACCACCCTCCCCCCACAGTGTAATTTACCCATTACCAACTTCAAAGTAATGCGCCATATTGCCTTAGCTCCAAAGCTGCAGCACCCATATTTATCCAACAGTCAAATATGTTGTAAAATCACTCATTAACTTTCATGTTCATTTATTTTTCAGATTCAAATTATTGTTAAATTATTCAAATGCTTATATTTACCCAATAACGTATTTGAGATTAAACATTGACTTTGATGTATATTTTACACCCTGCTCCGATTGGTACACGCAGTCAGCAGTACTAGTGTTTATGCATGCAGCGCGTGCATAGCTGAACCCCATTCCCACACACACACACACAGCGGCCATGCGAAAGATGGATTTTTAATGTCACAAAAAACAAAAGATCCGCCAAATTTGCAACGGATCCGCCTCACAAGCTTCAGCGCATTCAACGCTACGATAATACACGATGTTAATTTGAGATAGACAGTGACATTCATAATTACAAAATTAAATATTTGCAATTAAAACTCGTATTTTTGAGCGATTCTGAATTTTATCAATGAAAATGCAGCGATTACGTCATTGGGTTAACGATTTTCCAACTGCTGATTGGTTGATTGCGTCACTGTCTGTGATCTGTGCATGCACGGTACGGTCCGTACGGAATGATTTTTCGTATGGGTAAAATACACTGTGCCCCCCAAAAAAACCCACAACAACTTCCCACTACATGAGCAATACCGCCTATATCGTTAAAAATGATTTTTTTACACATGCATAAATTCTACCCTAAGTAAACTTGTGGGTAACCTTAGTGTGCTCCCTCTATCTCCCCCTCATTCTCCCTCCCTTCCCTCCGCCCGTATGGAGCAGGAAGATTTCAATAGTCCCATATAGTATTACTGTGAGTGTATCAATTGTTGAGTGTTGCCAGGATGCCATTGAATATCCTGGTTACTTCCACCAAGGTGGTTCCATAGTAGTGCCAAAGTAAATGATATGCTTCATTTACTTCTGTCAAAATTTGTCCTTTGTGCCAAATTGTTTGCTTTTTAACTTTGAGGATTTAGGTAATCTCCTGTTTAATATTGAATGATTGATTGTTCCATAAATGCAAATAAATATGAATATGGTCTGTCATTGAAACTGTTATCATTCAAATTGGAATTGCAATGTCTGTTGACAAATTGTTTCTATAACTACCTATATCCATGATGAGAAGGATGAATACCAATTAAAAAATAGGTTTGATGTCACCGACGAAATGTTTACCAAAAAATAACTAACATACCTTATAAATTTCTTTTATATTATATATTGCATTTTAAATATTAATATTAAAGCATTGTTAAGGCACTTGTAGTTAATTAAATATTTGAGTGCGTTATAAGTGAACCTTGCTATCAAGCAGCCATACCAACACATTAAATAGTGGTACACTTGAGATAGGAAGGAAAGGGTTAACCAGAGGAAGGAACAAAAAAGTTTATTTACTGCTAACCTATATCTTAAGAATAAGATTACTTATGTATTTTAAAGGAAACATCATTTGGCCAAACACAATCCCATAAACAGAATTGATCAATGAACAAATTTAATCTTTCCCCAGAGTAACCAGTGCACATAAACATTGAAAAAAACACCCCAAAACCAGTGCGTTTGGCCTGATTCGAACCGACGACCTTCGAAATACTAGCACAACGCTCTAACCAACTGAGCTAAAGAGGCACGCTGGAGAAGAGCGAAAGATATAAATCTAGGTATTCGGTTCGAATGATGTTCGTCGCATTCCTTTTTTTTCAATGTTTATGTGCACTGGCTACTCTGGGGAAAGATACAAATTTGTTCATCCTTTTAATCCAGAGAACTAAGTATAATAAATTTCAGCATTGATCAATATTACAATATTTTCTCTTAGCAGTATGGAGACTGATATTAGACTCTGTCATTTTGATATTTGCTTCAAAGGTACCCTTGCAGAATCTCTGTTAAGCAGTAACATAGCTTGGGATATGACATATTCATTCAGTATTGTGTTTACAACAGTGGATCTAAGCTAAGCACACCCCCACACACATCACACCCCACCCACACATCACCCCCCCCCCCACACACACACACACTTCCAAACACACTCCTTACCAAACATCAACACAACTAATTAAAGGTTCATTGTTATCTTGTTAAAATCTCACTATCTGTGACAAAAAGGGCTATTTATAAATACACTGATCATGCTAATAGGTGTATTTTTGTAGGGATTTCCTGTAAATCTGTCACAAATGTCAGTTTTCCCTTTAAATGATTCCTTAAAACCTATGTTGTTCCTTTGACTTTCTCCCTAAGGGACATTGTGCTTCCCTTTAATTCTGTACTTATTTGATACCAGCATGATTATTTTATGTAGCCTACATTATAAAAGTCATGCAAGTCAAATAATTTGTATTAGAAGTTAGTAAATTCCAGTTGAAAACACCGTCTAGTTGAAGTTCAATATTGTGTGATTTAAGGATTGTACTTTTACACATTGGAAGAGATACCCTTACTCTTTTTAAAAGTACACTTCTGTGTTGGTTGTGAATAGGTGGCACAGGTCCTATTATGTTGAGGTTTCATAAAGTAATGGCTTCCCTTCTAAATGTTCTTATTGATGTCACCTATAGATAGGATGATGAGTGATACCTTGAAATAGTTGTGTGATACATTGCACACCTGTAAGAATGAATGATGGTAGGCTGAGATAACATGACATATGATAATATGATGTGAAGTTACAGTGAAGTTAAGATTAGCTAACATCAGTATAGTGATGACACTTGCCTAGTCATGAATATTATCTTAGGAGTTCACGCAAGAGGAAATGATGTTTTCATGTTGGGTGTATCATATCATGATATCGTAAAAGGATTTGCCAAATATTTGACAGGTTGCTCTTATAATAGAAGAGTCAATGAAGACATGTTATGACTTTTACTTATTTACATTCATATTTGGTCATAGTTTCTTATGGGTATGATCTTGTTTAGAGTATCACATCAAGGCAAAATTGTGGGATATTACCAGAATTTATGACCAAAGCTCTGAAACCATTTGGAACAAACATTTTACAAAATGCTTCTAAGTAATATCAATCCAATCTGTAATTACTTCCTTGATTAGATTAGTATTTGCACATAATCACCCAGTATATTGCAGTTTGCAGCTAGTCATTACTTGGAAGTCCCGGTGTGAGGTTTTACCTGTGACTGACCAGTAGGTCACAGAAATAGTTACAAGGAAATCATGTCACAGGTACTACATACACATAAGAAAATCTAAACATTGATATTAAAACATATGTTGTGCATACAATATATACATTGTAACTGTTTGATTAACAAGTTATGGAAGCTGACTACATCAACACAACATTGGCATGTATGTATCCTTTAATTCAGGTGAATCGCCATCACTTTGGGAAGATATTATTATAAGTAGTGTTGATCTTGTCGCTCAAAGAGGATGCATTTATAAATAAGGAAGCATCTAATCTTTACTTAAGTGCTATGAAAACATAATGTCGAATGCTATCAACGTCATTGGAAAGAGACAACTTGATAATTACCACGCTGAGCTGTTTTTAGTCCCAATTTTATGTGAGATTGAAATATGAGGTTGGGTATTGGGGTTTGATTTCCCATGGAACATGAATGAAAAGTAAACATTATGACCACTTTTTCATTGTGCAGAAAAACAACAAAATACTAAAACAAAAGATAAGGATTTTTTGGAGGGATTGGACTGAATTTTTAGATTTACAGCTAAATTATGCACTTACGATTTGAATGAGATCTTCAGCAAAATTCTGCAGTCAAAATGGGCAGAATTTTAAATTTTCACGTGTCTAAACTCAAATCAGTAAACAGATAGTGTTCTTTAACAAGTTTGTCCACTTATAAACTTGTTAAAGAAAATCTTAAAACATTGATCAAGTATCATGTGACAATTTAAGTTGTGTGAAATCTGTTAACAATTAGTAACAAAATGTCTTTTGATTTCTTTCTTTTCCTTTTATTAGAATGAGATGCAGGCCATGTTGGAAAGATATTCGGTCAATGAGGGACTTCTGAGTGAACTAGAGAGATTGAGGGAAGAAAACAAACAATTGAAAAACAAATACTAGAATTGTTGAGCCCATGTGCTATTGGAGCCGTACCTAGCTGAGTATTATGCAAGTAAACCACTGCCACCTCCTATTGGACAGAGAAGAGTAGGTTTGATGCATGAAGCAATAAGACACAAGCTATTGCATCTTTTGTAAGCAGCTGAGGAGCTATCAAAAGCTCTCCTGGAATTACTAGTGTAGAGAGCTGTTTGGACAGTATAGGTGACCCTGGAGTGACGTCACAAGCCGTTGACCTCCGTTGACAACAAATCCGATTCAGAAGTCAAATTTGTAGTTTTCTGTGGGCTGTCCCTTTTCAAATCGGCCAAAATACTACCATTTCTATAACTTCTCGACATGGGGCCTCCAGCCAACAACAAAAATAAAGACTCTCCTCTACATGTTCATGTGTTCAGCTTCACATAAAATGCAATTTTCGCCAAGTATTTAACCTTTTTTTTACCGAAATCGGCCGAGAAATTTGCTCGATTCTCAAGGTAAAAACAGAACGTAAACAACTGAATGAGCTCTGCTACAAGTCTTCAAGTAGTCGCTCAGCTGCACGATCTATTGTGGGTTGAAAAGCGTAAGTGTAGCCGACTGTAGCGCCATGTAAAATAAGTACCGGATAACGGGGTGACCTATAAGAAGTGACTGAATTCCTCTTGCAGATCATGTTTACAGTTAACAGTGCCTCTCACTCTTCCCAAAATCTTTAGCTGCCTTATGTGTGATAACACAAATAGGTAGAACATTGGGTGTAACCTGGGATGTGGCAAATGTTAGCAACAGGTGCGTGTATCAATGATGCTATCAGATACATATATATTGTCTGTGTCTGGTGACATCACAGGGTGAAGTCACCATGTTGTGCATTTTATAACTGGGTCATTACGATTTCAACTTGAAATTGAAAAAGATCAACTTCAAAAGAAAGTTTGTTAAGAGTAGGAAGAAGTGGGAAATGAAGTAGGATTTTGCATTATGAGCTTTATCGCTGCATGGGAATGTAATACCGTGATACTGAGTCAGCATAAAGAATCTGAAATTGTTGCACACAAATTGCAAGAAATTGAACCATCCTAGAGCAGTGCTCACTCTGAGGCAATATGTTGTGATTTTGGTGCAGTGAAAATACACAAGAGAATAACCATTCTCTGTGAAAAATTATGAAATTTAAACCCCAAACTGCACCAATTTTGAGAAACAATGTTTCATTTGTGCACCAGGTAGAGTGATCACTGCTTTGTTGAAGTTGTGAAAGCTGTGAAATATTTGAGGTGCCAGTGATATTAGTGACTTTGATATAACCAAGAAGCAGGATTATTTCCTAGAAATTCAGTTCCTTGGTTAAAAACCTAACCCTCATAGTGACTGGAATATATGTATGTAGATTCCCATAAATGCAGCATGTCTTGGACCATATCTGATTGTGATTGCCATCATTCATTAAGGGGACAAGCCAAATATAAATGAAATCTTATAGGTTTTGTTTGTTTGTTTGTTTGTTTTATTTCTTTTGCCTGGGTTACTCATTCAGTGGATGTTTAAGGTATCCTCTGTTCTTCCATGAGGTCCATCTGGTTGACACCTTCCTACCAGATCAATGATCCTAAAATGTTTACAATTTAGGCCGTAATTGACTTGAGACTCCTATTTACAGTGTATCTGTTACAGTGCTGTACGGTGCAAAACCTGATTGAGGAGCCAATGGCTCCTAACTTTATAAATTTAGGCGCCCATATTTTGCTCCCAGGTAAAAAATATGTGGTGCCAACTGAACAGCCATGTGCGTTGAATGTTCATAGCTGCTGTACTCATTACTCAATCTACATATTCCCATTGAACTCTACATACTTCTTACTATACACCCCATTGAGACATGATAAATGCATATATTCATAGCATACATTCATACTCTTGAATGCTACATTACATACATGTTTTGCATTTGCTGGCGATTAAAAGCTTCAATAGTTGGTCGCCACTGGCGCCAGGGATTGAATATTTAGTCGCCATCAGAAAAAATCTAGTCGCCAATGCGCCTAAAATGGTCGCACCGTACAGCACTGATCTGTTACCGAACAAACCAAAGCTTTTTAACCCTTCGCTCCTTACTTCCTCAAAATTCTTTATGTTTATAATGATGTCCTTAATCTTTGGTTTGTTCCTAAGAATTTGAAATATGACAAAATGCTTTTTATGGGAGACAATTGATCTCTATAGCACAGACAACTTAATATATTTCCCATTTATATGATGTCCTTAACCCTAACAGGACGGTATACTACAAAATACTACTTGATATATGCGCTGTTCGTGCATGCATCCCACGTGGTGTGCTGACGCAATCGCCCTAAGTGATATATAGGCACGGTTTCGGCTGGCCAGCTGAAGCCCAAGACCGTGGCAAAGTGTCGCCGACCCAGTGCCTGGCATGCGAGGGGTCTCGGGTTGAATCCCACCCAGAGCAAACAACTTCTTTCCTTCTTTTCTCTTTATTCCTTCCTTCTTTCCCTTCCGTCGCCAAAAAGCCCTTAGGCGGTTAGGGTTAATCTTTGGTTTGTTCCTAAATATTTGAAATATGGAAGAATGGTTTTGTGGGAGACAATGGCTCTGTGTAGCATAGACAACATTATAACAGATACATTACCCATCAGCTTTTGACAATGATCCTGTAATGTACAGTATATCAAATAATATGCAAATGTGACACAATCTGGTCAATGGGGGCCAAAGGTGGCAAATTTGAAACTGAGATAAAGGTAAAAATATGGAGTAAAAAACAATAAAATACATAAGAAAATAGACATCAAAAAACTTCATAACTTTAAAACCAAGTATGCTAGACCTTTGGTGTTTTCAGTAAATGATAACCTATTGTATATATGCAATGTAATAATTACAATGCCTCCTTGGGCCCCCATGGACCAGATCATGTCACAAATTTGTAGTAATTGTTTAAAATTGCTGCATTTGAATAGTATAGAAGTAATCCTATTGATCTTTTTGCATCTGCAATCAGTAAATTTCTGTAATATAAAACTGAAAAGAAAGTATTTTTGTAGTGCCAATATTGTACAGTTTTGTGATACTAATTCCCACTTCTATATAGAAATACCTCCGAGGTTAAACTTTGCAGAGTTTGCTGAAGACAACATAAGTGCTGTTCATATTCTTTGCTAAATAATGCGTTTTGATGATTTGTACAAATGATCATAAATTTTGATGTGTAAAGTAACTGTATTTTTCTTTTGAAGTATTGTTTAAATTATTGCCTTTTTACCATTTACTTGAAACATGTATATTATTTGATCATCATGATCGTCAGGTATTCTGTATGCATTAAGAGTTTTAAGTGAAAAATGAATGCTTTGAGGTTACAGTATGTGAAATTATGCCAATTATCTATATTTATGTTGCCAAGTTTATATGTAATTTTGTATATTGCATAACAGGGTTAAGCAGTGACAAGATATGTACGTTGCAAAGAGTGATTCATTTCTTTTAAAAGCATAGTAGTGATCAGTCACATTACTCACATATATTCCTCTTACGTTAAACCTGTTTTAGTGGCTTTTTTGTCTTAAAGCAAAACAATTATCATCATGATGAGTTGGTGAAGGAATTTATTATTTAATTTTTCTTCCTTGCTGGTAGTGAGTCAGTTGCCTGATATGAAACAATCATAACAACCACACATGTTTTTGGATTATTACTGTGTAAGATGACATTTAATATTGTCAGTTTTACTTAACTAATGCAGGAGGAGCATACACATTGAAGGAAATGTGATAAAATCTTGAGTAGAATAAGTCGGATGTCTCAAAATGTAGTAACTAGTAACATGCTCAAAGAATCTTTTAGCTATAGGCACTACAATCCATCTTCACCAGCTGATTATATTAAACCAGTTAATATTTGTCTTATATCAAGTACATAAATTCTGTAACTATAAGTCCATACATCTACCTCCAGTCACCGGCACTAGCTTTGAAGTTCAGCATGTGTTGCATTGACTTAGCGTTGTTTCTTGTGTGTACATGTGCGCCACTTTGATCGTGCACACGTAAAAGTATTATATGTACACGCACCAAGTAACACAAAGCTAACATAGAACACACTGAACTTCAAAGCAATGCCGGTGAGGTAGATATATGGACTATAGTGGTATTTAAGTTTGACCATGATATTCATAGGCTTAGGAACCGGGGGGGGGGCTTGGAGGGATCAGTCCCCTCAATAATTTTGGTACGGGGGATGGAATACCTTTATGCTAGGTGAAGTTCAAAAATTGTGATAAAATAGAGGGAAAATGGGTGTTTGTGACCTATATTTTTGCAAACACCGAGGGCACCCCCAAGGCTGGCCCACCAAAAGTTTTTCAAGTTTCAGCCCCCCCCCAGATGAAAATTTTCCTAAGCCAATGGATATAATTCAGGTTTAGCGATCATTTGGCTCATATTTACAATAATTTACCCATAATTAAATTGGCAATGCATACACAAGTCACGTCACAAAGTAATCTCTTTCCTGCATGTGCACAACATGACTACTATACCTGGCAAAGGCACAAATGGTCATAACGCATTACGTGTCATAAGCGTCATTGGGATGGTAAAAACTATCAAGCAGTGTTGGTTGATGATAACAATATTGAGTGGTAATCAACTAATGAATGACCCGTACACAGGACGAATGACATGAATGTTTTTATAATAATTTCAGAGACATACAAACAATATCTCATGAGGTTTTCTGAAAAGAGATATGCAAACAAAATCTCAGAGGTTTGCTGAAAAAGTGACAACACAATACAAGGAGCATCCCTCACATATTGTCTACAATACATCTTACATTTTCCATGTATGTTTTCTTTCTTTTGTTTTAATTTTCAAGAAAAAAAGCCTGTTTTTATGAAAATAAAGCTGAAGTAAAATGGAAAAGTTAAATATGAAAATAATGCATAAATTCATAATCAGTTGATTTGTCCCTAAAAACAATTTTTGGAAATCAAATATAGCAAAACTAAACAATAAGACCATTTTGGACTTTTACTGGATATATAAATAAATGCCACAATAATTAGAATATATAGATATGATAGGACCAATTTTGTATTACTCACTGCTATGTATTAACTTGAGTACATTTTCTTTGCTGCATAATGTTAAATCCCCTGTGATAATTTGCTAGCATAACAATCCCATTGAAATCAGCTGTTGACAGTATGTGTACTTTCCATGATAAGTGTTGTTTGAATATGTAACATCACATAGCATGGATATAGTTGTCTATGATTTGTGACTCACAGTAGGCCTACAGATTACTGTCGCCTAATGTTAAGTTGACATTATTGTTGGCCTATAAATCCATTACAAGTATGTTAGCTGTAATTTATGAGGTGGCAGCAGTTATATAATGTTACCAAGTTTGTATGTGGATTCAAATTAATTTTAAAATAGTTTATACCAGTTACCAGTACCACTCATATGAAATGCTGGTTATGTTACAGAATATGATTCCAAATAATGATTATTTGATTTAGAAAATAATGAATTTAATACTAGTGAAAGAATTCTCTAACAGGGTCTGTATATGTATCAAAATGACTGGTCTGAAAATAAGTAAGTAAAGTTTATGGGAAACAGAAATCAAAACAGTTGCTTGTGCACTGCAGTATGCTAAATCCATTCCTGTGCTGTGAAATAAGAATCAAGTGACTGAATTTGACTCGATCCCATATATTAGTCTTAGACACCATTTTACTTGATGCACAACATAGAAACTGATTAAAGTAAAAGTTATATTATTTTGTAATTTTCAAGCAATTAAGTGTATTGTATTGTTTTGTTAGTGTTAATTTCACATTTTGCTCACACCAACTGAAAGAAAACACCTCATTACCTCAGTCCTGAGATCCATTGTTGAATGAGCAGTTTGGAATAAGGTTGACAAAGAACAATATATCTATGCTTCTTATTTTACTTTTTGCAGTATTATAGAAAACAGTTTAAAAGAATAGTATTCTCTTGAATACATCAGCATCCAAGTTTGTAGAAGTGTCTCTTGTGATTTTGTTGAAATGCAGAAAATGTTTCCTCTGTTAACAGACATCTTTTTCAGCTGTGTAAAGAGCACATGAAGGAAAAACATGCTTCTGGGAAAAAGAAATCTTAAGCTCAGTTGTTGAAAAGGAGCCAGACATACAGGCCCGTACGCAGGATTTCATTTGGGGGTGCAGATTTTGAAAAAGTGGACTTTTTTTTCAAGGGGGGGGCAATTTTGTGAAAAGTGGACAAAATGTTGACCTTTTTTGTCCAAAAAAGCTCGCAATTTCTGACATTTTGGGACTTTATGTATACTTTTCCAAATGGGGGGTTGCGTCGCACCCCCCTGCGTAAGGGCCTGCAGATATATACCATGGAATTTCAACCTTTCTCTTCATGATTATCGGTATACAGAGACACTCTGTCTTGCCCTCTCTGGCCATTCCCTGTGTATAAGTTTGTATATATGTACAAAACCGGCATTAAATTAATAATGAAATAATTCTATATGTGCCTGTCCAGAATTGTACTATACATTTGTATAGTCTTACACTGAAGTATAACTTCTTCCATTGTTATATTATCACCTTTAAAGAATCTAGTACTATATCACTTTTAGTAACATTTGTTGACAATTAATCTCCATGCTGGCAATAACCAACAATGTATGATCAAGATATGTCCCCATTCATGTACATAATGCCAGGGAATGGATCTGGTTTACATAATGCCAGGGAATGGATCTGGTTTAGCAATGGTTTATGAAAATACTGTTGAAAGTTGTGAAGTTCTTGATCATTATAAAACACTTTTCACTCATGAAATTGGTATTTGAATTGTATATGCTGTATTTAAAACTTTGTACATTTGGTACATAAAAATAAAGTGCTATTTTGCAATAGCAATAGACAATATTTTGATTGTGTTTCTTGTTTATATTGCACTTCCAGGAAAGTGGATTATACATGGTGCGTACTAGTGATTTCACTCCAGAGATATCAGAAAGAAAATTGTTTCCTGTGAATTTGCATTATTTAGTTTTGTGTTGTCTGTCTCGTCTCTGCCACTTGAAGCTTTTTGTAACGAAGATTGAGACATCACTGGACAGCTGCCCAAAATATTAGTGCATTCTATGCTAAAGAATTTAATTTTTTCACCTTACTCCACTTAATGAAAGGAGGGGGTTGTTGATAAGGTGGAGAAATCAAGTAAAGACTTGTTTATTTTTCAAATGCTACACCAACAAAAAAAAAAAAGACAAAAAATAAGTTTTTTTTAAAACACAAATGTTAAGCCATGGAATCCGAGAGGCAAGCTGCAAGTTTGTTAATGTAATCAAAGACAAATAGAACCTGAAATGTCAAAATTTTGAGTTATCTTTCCCGAAGTCTAGACCATGTGTCCAAATAAACTTGGAACAACAAAAGATGGCTTTGAAGTGGTCTAGGTACTTGAACTGACAAAATGTTAAAAAAGTTGAATTCAAATAATTATATTGGTAAATGTTTGAATGGTAATACTACTATACTAGAATCGAGAAATCACAACAGGGACACTAGGTCACCAGCAAGTCAAGTGCATTTGGTTGTTTTGCTGTGTGGCTTTAATTAACATTAAAAAGAAAAATATTTTTTGAAAGTTCAGGTCCATTTATGTAATTAAATTTAAGTTGCCAAATTTCTGTGTCATTGTCAAAAGTGTCATTAACTGCACCTGATTTGTAAACGATCAACTGTACCATGTGTAGCTCAGTGCAGAGTAATTGTGTTTCTAATGACTAATTGGAGCCAAACGTGATAGAACTGAATCTACAATAATACAGACTAGGAAGTCGTCAGGAATGGACCTGTCAAATTAGCGGAGTTGATGGATCTATCTTGATCAATGGGCAACGCGATCAACCAGAAAACGACAACCCTGTGCTTCTGAATCAAATACAAGTTTGCAACTCCCGCTTCATCGGTCACTGTCCAAAAACAACTCAGCTGTACTTCCGGGTTTGCAAAAACTTCCGGTATAATTGATCACATGCTGCGGCTCGACCAATCAACGCGAGCGTATCATCAGAAATGTTTTCATTCACCAGATAACTTGTGCATCGGAAAGTTTTCATGATGTTGACACTGGAGACTTGGCAATCGTGAAACGGAATATAAACGTTTACGTGGAATATTCGCCGATTGACGGCGGGACAATATGCCCGTTTGGAGGCCTTCGTGCTTCAGGGCACCGGCTGATGGTATGTATATTTGAGAATAATTTAGATACACATTTAGGTCAACAAATATTGTTAAAGATGCATACAAAAACCGGTTGCTCCATCAGCGTGTGTGGCAAATGCATGCAAAAGCATAGTGATGTGTTTATGTACTCAGCTGTGTCGGGGCTAAAAAGCTTACTGAAATTGCATTACCATATCAAAGCTTGTTATGGTGGACGTGAGGGGATATGTCAAGTATTATCCCTATTCATTTATTCCACTTGGTTAGGTAAATTAGATAAATGTGCTGGTGTAAAGCAAAATGCACAAAAATAGCACATTTATGAATCAATCATGAGTCGAGTCTATTTGGTACCACCATGGTTGGAATACTGGACACTTCATCCCTGGACACTTCATCCCTGGACACTTCATCCCTGGACATTTCATCCCTCGTGTTAAAACGCTATTGTAGCGTTCTTTGAGCGTGACAGTGAATCAAGAATGCATATGAATATAATAATTGTTTAGAATCTTGAACTTAGAAGGAACTAATATAAGGAAATTAATAATCTTATTTATCCAATGTATGCACCGTGTTCTGTGTGAGCTATCACCAGCTGATCACACGTATAATAATCGATCAATGTTGAATGGCAGCAGGGCCTATTAGACTATTTAGTTAATAATAGTTTATACATTCAATGAATTTACCTAAATTGAACAGTGCATACGCAAGCATATCTTTTGTTATTACTGTGAGTATTGTTATCATTATAATATTACTATCATTGTTAATATTATTAGGCTGTTAGGCATATTATTATTATGATCATTATTATTATTATTATTATTATTATTATTATTATTTACTGTGGGTTAGTTAGAACTTACACTTGTAGGAGAATTAAATTAATACTAAACGGTAAAGACTAAGGAGTACTATACGCATAAAATACTGGAATTCCATCAGTTCAACTGATAATAAATATCTGCATTATATTTGTTCTTTTTCTCCTGTTTTTGCCCATTTATTTTTCTTACTTTCCTCCAAAGATCCCCTTCCCCACCTCCAAAGATCCAATTTTTTCTTGTTTTCACCCAAAAAGACATTTTTTGCTCCCAAGACCATTTTGTGGGGGACACTCTATACTGTTATAAGATCGGCAACCAAGTTTTAGAATATGGCTCAAAAAACTGCAGAAAGAACTGATTTTGGGGGTTTCCGCACATGCATGTCATTTTACTATTAGTATCCCGGAAACTTTAAAGTTTGAACTACATGATTCCCGACAGAGTTTACACAGATTACACTCTGCATCTGTATGGATTACAATCCATGGCCCTTAAAGACCGGGTTATAAAAAATCGCATACGACCACAAATATTTAAATTTGATTTCTCTAAATTAAATTTTCTAGATTAATTTTCTAAAAGTAAGACAAACTCAGTTTCACCCCATACAAACTTGCTCAAAAATATTAATCAACATAATTTGTCAGTGGAGTATACATGTAAGTCCTATTTGTTCACCTGAAGATCATGTGGTTACTTATTTTGTTTATTTAATTAATTAATTTGTTTGTTTGTTTATTTATTTTTTTAGGAACTATTGCATTTGTTTGTTTGTTTGTTTATTTATTTATCAACAATTATACATCAACAATTTGCAACAAACCCAAATTATGAAAAAATCACCACAGGGTAGTTTTATATTTCTCCATTTACGATCCTGCCCAAAAGTGTCTCCTTTTGATATACCACGTCACAACTACTAAGATGTATTTTAATGGGGCTCAACTTTGTCATTACTGTGGTTTGATGGTTTCCTCATTTTTGACAAATGTTTCATTTGAAAATACCTAAAGGATTTGATCCGATTTGTGCATGATGATGGATGCATCATAATATTTTGGGTCGTGCTTGTACACGCCGTACTTGAAGTCAAGTTGTCATTTGAAACCGATTTTTTTATAATTTCATGATAAATTTATGTGAGACCTTATATACTTTGGGACGAATATACTTTCTTGCTGATAAAACGTGAAATAAAAAATAGTATAGGCCTACCATTCCTTTTTGTACGCTATTTTCTATTTTCACACCCCCCCCCGTGCCAATGTATAATGTCATGTAGTTAGTGATATTTTTAATTAACCCCAAAACAACCTCTTTTTTTCGTAGGCCTACATCATGCATTTTTGCAGTTGATTTTCAAAACAAAAAAAATAAATAAATAGATAACGACTGGTAATGTAGACTCACCTCTTTTCAGCCACTGCCCCACTCCCCAGAGCCATGAAACGACATGTGGTTATGTTATTTTTAATAAACCCAAGTGAACCTACATGAAAAGAGAAACTTGGCCCCCCCCGTTTGGCACTTTTGTCGTCTTAAGCCACTTGTGAGAATTGATATGGGAATATTCTAAGGATAATCATGGGATTAAGCCCTTATATCAGTTATCTCCCTGAGCGTGTATCGACTTTAATTTGTTTCCCATTGTCATACTTGGATGCACACTGACCACAGAATGTTTTCTTTTTATTTGAATTAGTTGTTTGGAGCAGGAAAGTTGAGGTCTTTCTCAACTTTCCTGTTTGGCGGTTTTGTTTTGAAGGACCATTGACTATGACAGAATATCCAATTCAACAATTTAGAAGTCGGCTTTTCAAAAATCGCCCAATAGGCCTATTTAATGGATTTCGCGGGTGAGATTTTCAAAGTAGCCAAAATGTCACTTAAATCAAGGGAGCACTTTGTTTGTCGCGGAGACGGAAGTCAAAAGTCGCCCAATTGGACGACTAAAACTGGCAATATAGTTATATGTATATAGATTCCACTGATTGAAAGAGTTCAACTTCCTGTAAGTAACCATTCGGCTGACGGCTATTGTTCCTATTGTATAACATGACATTGCACTAAATCTAATCACCTCATCAAGTGGACAATACAAACATATTGCCATGATCCTTCCCTAGGGCCTATACAATGTATGCAGACATATTTGATCACTATAAGAATATAACATACTATCCACATAACAGATACATGGTAATTTTGTTAGATGAACAACTAAGGAAATAATAATAAATAAATAAACAAACAAAATAAATAATAAATACATAAATTATAATTATAATAATTATAAATAAATTAACAGCCTATAGATACATAAACAATACACAATAAATACATAAATTTAACAGGAAGAAAGAGAAGAAATACACTTTAGCTTAAATAGTCCAGGCTAATATCAACAACAACAAAAACAAAGTATAATAATATAAATAATAATAATAAAAATATTAATGATAACGATAGGCCTACCCGGTAAAATAACAAAATAATAATACTTTTAATAATAATACTAGGCGTAATACTGAATTAGAATCATCCGTGTAGGGGCCTACAAGCCGCTTAATAGGTAAATTGATTGCACTATTGCCATTCAACATCGATCGAATTTTATACGTGTGATCAGCTGGTGATAATACTGATAGCTCATACAGAACACAGTGCATACATTGGATAAATAAGACTAATTTTAAATAAAGATATTATTTCCTTCTAAAGATCCTAAACAATTATTATATTCATATGCAATCTTTTTACTGTCACGCTCAAAGAACGCTACAATAGCGTTTTAACATGAGGGGATGAAATGTCCAGGGGATGAAATGTCCAGGGGATGAAAATGCGAGGGGATGAAATGTCCAGTTACCCATGGTTGTACGGTCATTGACCACAGGTCATCAGTAGGCCAGTTTTGCACAATGGAGCCATTCATACTAGCTGGTATACATGTACAGCATGCATGTATACAGCTTTTACAAACTTGTGCTCACTACCACACAGTACCAAAACATCCAAAGTCTTATCATGCTTGCAAATTATGTATACAATCACAATGTACACTATATCAAAACAAAGGAAAATTTGTAAGCTGGTAAGAAGATGGGACTGTCATCTTGTTTACTTTATACAAATGTACATAAAGCACCTAGCACATTGGACTTTGCACTATCCAGTTTCCTTAAACCCAGGCCTTAAACACCACATCCTTAAGTATTGGTGTAGAGTAGAAGCTGGTACATCCAAATCTCATTTTGGGTTGACTCGTACAATGTAAGCCTCTTTGCTGTAAACCTGACTAGCGTGTACTACAAAGTATGTTGCAAAGTCGGAGCTAACAATGCATACTGCACAAAGTGCATTAATAAATTTCCAGCAGCCAATCGGAGACATATACAATGTACATACGTGCATTTCAGTGTAGTAAATACTCGACATAATGCTTAATTGCTCTCGTTAAAAGTTTACAGGAAAAGATTATCGTTATAGCATTTTTGTCGATTTGAGATAGGCAATTGAATATAAACTCTTCAAATATACATGTAATGCGATAATTAAAAAAAAAATATGCTGTTTCTGAACATACAAAAATATACATAAGATTTTTTCAAGTTTGGTGTCAATTTAAAACTGATTTTTAAAAATCATAAAATCAGCCATACTTTATTTTGTGAGAATTTTTAATAAATCATAGACAGTAACACCATGCATGGCTGTCGAAAGATTAAAAAAAAACTAGCATTTAAAAAAAGGACAGATGTTGGTGTGTCGTAACGCAAAAAGTGTGGAACTGTCACATACGTATACATATCGTACTACCCTAGCGTTAGTACCTTGTACACCATCATTGATTGTTTATAATGTTATTTTTTTGGCTCTTAGCGTAGCTAGGTGAGCCTTACTCATTGCACTCAGTGAGGACGAAATTTTTGCTACATATTTTGGCCACTTGTGTTCTTGCTTTTTATGCTAAGGTTTCTTTTGTTTATGATATTTGGCTTTGAATTTACGTTCCAAGGTTTATGCTTAGTTATTTAGCAATCGATTGCACTCCTTTAGAAGTGAATTTGGGGTGGGGAAAGTACTTATTTTGAAGTGAGAAAAGTCAAAAGTCGTCTTGAGAAACAAGTCATTTCTATCGTTTTGCTTGGTTCCCTGTATGCGCTAGAGATTATTTTGGTCTGAGTAATTTATGTTGTGAGATCATGGCGGGAATTGACGGATTGCACTATTTTTCTTTGGGAAAGTGACCTTTTATCATGAATTTTTTCGGTGATCTCACATGGATAGAAACGTGATTGGATGATTCCTTTGTCCAGATTGTTTATTGAGTTCTCGGGAGTTTTGTTACCATGGGACAACACTTCAAATATTTGAGACCAGCGGCGTAGTAATTTAGTTAAATTAACGCTAAATAACCAGGGTTGCCAAAAAAATTCAGCCCGAATCGCAGGTCAAATAATCGAAAAGTCGCCCAATTGTTTTCTTTACCCTTTGTATTCTATGGGGCAGGAAATTGTCCCGGGGAAAATCTTCAAAAGTCGCCTAATTGGGTTACCAAATCGCGGGTTTGACAACCCTGAAAACAACGTCTCGACAGCGAAGGTCACATGGCTATTCATTATCATTGTTTGTCTGGCACGCTTTCTACAGTGTGGGTTGGGAATTCTGAAAATCTGTAAAAAGGTGGGAAATAAATTTTGCGGAATAAAGGGTGGGTTTCTACAAAGCGTGGGAGCAATAATTATAAACGTGTGTGTAATTGAAAAAAAATATAATAAAGTAATTTGATGAAAAAAAAAAAACATTCATATTTTCTTTATAAATCTGGAAAGAAAATGTCAAAAATTAATTTGCTGATGTTTTCAATTGCATGCGCAGCGTCACCCGTAGTAGAATCGACGCGCCGTGAGTTTTATGAATGAATATAATTTTCAGTCTCTACACCAGCCGCTTTGGCCGCTTCGCTCACACTAGAAGTGGAGCGATCTGAACCACAGCGGCTGTGCAGAGAGTAGAGATCAGGATCTCAGCCCTTTGCCAAATGCCCATGTGTTTATGATAAACAATCTAAAGTCGGATCTTTTCGAAAGATGATTGCAGTTGCAGTGATGCAGTTTTGCCAATATTATGTCGCAAATGTTTCAGATGAATAAGAAAATCATGAGTGTTTGATAGATGAGGATAAATTCTGCATCAATTCGGATTCTGAAATGGATTGATGGCGCAGATAGTGATAAAATAGACCCGGAAGTGACTGTATGAAACGGCGGTAGCGCTGATGTTCAGTCTTCCGAATTTGATAAAGTAATGCTGTAAACAATCTAAAGTCGTATCTTTTCGAAAGATGATTGCAGTGATGCAGTTTTGCCAATATTATGTCGCAAATGTTTCAGATGAATAAGAAAATCATGAGTGTTTCATAGATGAGGATAAATTCTGCATCAATTCGGATTCTGAAATGGATTGATGGCGCAGATAGTGGATAAAATGGACCCGGAAGTGACTGTATGAAGCGGCGGTCGCTACCGATGTTCACAGTTTTCGAATTTGATAAAGTAATGCTGTATAAAGCTTTGGTCACAAACACTGCATAAGTGTGGGGGTTCAATTTTTGATCAAAAGGGTGTCTGTCTAAAAAGTGTGGGGAAATATAAATGGTGGGGTTTGACCCCTGACAAACGTTCGAAATTTGTAGTTGCTACAACTGATGATCATACTATTTTATTCACTAGAAATTAATATGTTTGTCTGTGTCTGCCTCTTTTCTCAGAGACTAGTGTAGTAGTAGCTCGTTCAAGTAGTGATTCTGTTGTCCCACTGGCCTACTAAACGTAGATTGCATGGCGATCGGAGTGTTAATATCCTCAGAGCACCTCTGACTAGCATAGTAGGGGAAGCATGTTCCTCAAACTTGGTGGGTGGATGCATTTTTAGTACAACAAGTCACACATGCATTATTTTCTCAATTCGAATTTTATCCTTTCTGGGTATGACTGATTTTGTTACCGTAAAATTTGTATCAATTCCCGATATCACATATTAGTACCGTACACTATAAATGCACCACATTTTGTAGGCTCCAATTGCTGATTACATAAATAAGAACAACTGGTAACCAGCGGCACTGTGCAGTACCGGCCTGTTATTCAATTGCATTGTGTGTGGGTTACGTGTATTTTATGTGTAAAATGCCTACTGATGCGGTGATCCACCCAAAATCCCTGTACTAGGTGCATCTTGACCCAGCATAAGTTTGTATTGGTTAGTGGGTCAAGGTCACCTGAGGTCATCCAGGGGTCATCTGAGGTCAAATTTGCAAAAACTGTTGTAGGGGCATGAAACTTGGTGGGTACAGTCAACATTTGGAGTCAAATTTTAGGAAGGTCATTCCAGGGTCACCCAGGGGTCATCTGAGGTCAAATTACTAAAAACTCGTATGAGCATGAAACTTGGTGGGTACAGTCAACATTTAAAGTCAAATTTTGGGAAGGTACTAAAAATTGTCGTATGGGCATGAAACTTGGTGGGTACAGTCAACCTTTGGAGTCAAATTTTGGGAAGGTCATTTTGAGGTCATCCGGGGTCACCTAGAGGTCATCTGAGGTCAAATTACTAAAAACTGTTGTATGGGCATGAAACTTGGTGGGTACAGTCAACATTTGGAGTCAAATTTTGGGAAGGTCATTTTGAGGTCATCCAGGGTCACCTAGAGGTCGTCTGAGGTCAAATTACTAAAACTGTCGTATGGGCATGAAACTTGGTGGGTACAGTCAACATTTGGAGTCAAATTTTGGGAAGGTCATTTTGGGGTCATCAGGGGTCATCTGAGGTCAAATTACTTAAAACTGTCGTATGGACATGAAACTTGGTGGGTACAGTCAACATTTGGAATCAAATTTTGGGAAGGTCATTTTAGGGTCACCCAGGGGTCATCTGAGGTCAGATTACTAAAAAACTGTTGTATGGACATGAAACTGGATACAGTCAACATTTGGAGCCAAATTGTGTGGGGTCGCATCAAGGTCACCTGAGGTCATCCAGGGGTCATCTGAGGTCAAATTTGCAAAAACTGTTGTAGGGGCATGAAACTTGGTGGGTACAGTCAACATTTGGAGTCAAATTTTAGGAAGGTCATCGGGGGTCACCCAGGGGTCATCTGAGGTCAAATTACTAAAAACTCGTATGAGCATGAAACTTGGTGGGTACAGTCAACATTTAAAGTCAAATTTTGGGAAGGTACTAAAAATTGTCGTATGGGCATGAAACTTGGTGGGTACAGTCAACCTTTGGAGTCAAATTTTGGGAAGGTCATTTTGAGGTCATCCGGGGTCACCTAGAGGTCATCTGAGGTCAAATTACTAAAAACTGTTGTATGGGCATGAAACTTGGTGGGTACAGTCAACATTTGGAGTCAAATTTTGGGAAGGTCATTTTGAGGTCATCCGGGGTCACCTAGAGGTCGTCTGAGGTCAAATTACTAAAAACTGTTGTATGGGCATGGAACTTGGTGGGTACAGTCAACATTTGGAGTCAAATTTTGGGAAGGTCATTTTGGGGTCATCAGGGGTCATCTGAGGTCAAATTACTTAAAACTGTCGTATGGACATGAAACTTGGTGGGTACAGTCAACATTTGGAATCAAATTTTGGGAAGGTCATTTTGGGGTCACCCAGGGGTCATCTGAGGTCAGATTACTAAAAAACTGTTGTATGGACATGAAACTGGATACAGTCAACATTTGGAGCCAAATTGTGTGGGGTCGCATGTTCCTTGAACTTGGTGGGTGCATCTTGACCCCAGGGAGACCAAGTTTGTATTGGTATAGTTGGTCAAGGTCACCTGAGGTCATCCAGGGTCATCTGAGGTCAAATTAGCAAAAACTGTCATATGGGCATGAAACTTGGTGGGTACAGTCAACATCTGGAGTCAAATTTTTGGAAGGTCATTTCAGGGTCAACCGGTGTCACCCAGGGGTCATCTGAGGTAAAATTGCTAAAAATGTTGTATGGGCATTGGTGGGTACGGCCAACATTTGGAGCCTAATTTTGTGGGGTCGCACAGAACAACTTTGTATTGGTTAGTGGGTCACGGTCACCAGAGGTCATCCAGGGGTCATCTGAAGTCAAATTAGCAAAAACTGTCGTATGGGCATGAAACTTGGTGGGTACAGTCAACATTTAGAACCAAATTTTTGGAAGGTCATTTTGGGGTCATCCAGGGGTCATCTGAGGTCAAATTACTAAAAATTGTCATATGTGCATGAAACTTGGTGGGTACAGTCAACATTTGGAGCCAAATTTTTGGAAAGGCATTTTGGGCTCATCCGGGGTCACCCAGGGGTCATCTGAGGTCAAATAAATTCAAACTGTTGTATGGGCATGAAACAAGGTCGGAACAGTCAACATTTGGAGCCAAATTTTTGTTGGAAAGGCATTCTGGAGTTATCCAGGGTCACCCAGGGGGTCATCTGAGGTCAAATTCAAACTGCCGTATCGGCATGAAACTTGGTGGGTACAGTCAACATTTGGAGCCAAATTTTCGGTAGGTCATTTTGGGGTCATCCAATGTCACTCATGGGTCATTTGAGGTCAAGTTACTAAAAGCTGTCGTATGTGCCTGAAACTTGGTTGGTACAGTCCACATTTGAAGCCAAATTTTTGGAGGTCATTTCGGGGTCATCTGAGATCACCATTTAGAGCCAAATTTTTGGGAGGTCATTTCGGGGTCGTCTGAGGTCAATTTAGATGAATTCTAATAGTTGTCAAGGCTTCCTATAGTTGTTGAAAGCTTCAAACACTAAAAAAAGGGGATTTTAAAATTTTGCAGAACTAATTATTCTTGCTGGTTCAGTAGTAATTTCCACAATAATGAAATATTTTCAGATTTTGCAACTCTAATGCGGCAAAAAATAATAATGCGGCGGAGGAAGATTGACCCCGCATCGAGTTTCAAGGACCGTATTGAATATTTGTGGGGATTTTTTTTCAAACTGAAGGTTTAAAAATTGACCGACCTACCCAACCTTTCCATAAAACTACCAATCTGTTAGCGATTCGACTCCAAGAACAATTGCTTTCCCACAAAAAAGCGTAGAGCCACAGCGCCATTGGTGCTCTTGTCTAAATCTGGCACCGCAGTATCAATGCATAGGAAGTTCCTGTTGTAAAAATACATGTACACAATTCAATTGTCAGCCCGAATATTTTCTCACAGCACCTGGTTGGTTACCATTTGTAAACATGAACAAAAAATGTAGTTTCTTAAACTGTGTAATACGGCCATCTTCAATCAGAGCCTATGTCGTGGTGCATACAAATTACGTAAGTTTTATTTATATACATGTGCAAATTTTAATGCCGATGCAGTGGGGTAAAATTCTAATCTTTTCCAACTGACAATGCATTTTTAAGTTGAAAAAAAAATTAAATCAACAAGTTAAAAGGGGAAAAAAAGGTGACTGGACAAATGCATATATTTTGAGTGCATATTCAGAAATTGTCAGCCTTTTCAACTTACTTTTCTGAACTCTGGAAAAATTGTCAATCCAGTTTCTGAATAGAGACCCAATGAAAATGGATTTAAAATTCAGTAACTATACGGGATACGTACCGTGCATGTAAATATAGTAACGTTTATGGAGAGGAGCCAATTCTGTGTGAAGTGAGTAATATTTTCTCAAGTGAATCATGTTTGAGCCATCAGTATTCGTCCAGGTGACAGCTCTTGATAAAATTGAACATGTGAAGGGAAATAGAGCTGGTCAATCAAGCAGTTAGAAAAGGCGTATTGTCTCTAAATTTTGAATGTTCTTTAATAAGTGATATTTTCTTTCTGAATAAAAGGACATAGATAGGCCCTATCCTTTCCTCTAGATACAGGCAGGGCAACCAGTTTAAAAACCTACATTAGGCCAATGGAACTCGATTATTAGTTTCCGATTGGATGTTTGAAAAAAAGGACGAGGTCGCTATTTCATTATTCATTATTCGGTCTCTTTTCATTATCCATTATGTCAACAAAATCAATGATTTTATGAACAGCTTTCTCCAAATTTAGGTACCCCACCAGTACCAAAGTATATACATTTTGTATTGTTGATGAAAGACCATTTCAAAACAGGTATTAATGCTTAGATCATCATTACAGACATTTTGCAACAGATTGAGAAAAGATTTTATTTTTTAAAATTAAAATGAAAAGAAATTTGCAATTTTGTAATCACCAGAAACATGATGAGGTAATCCGTAAATTTCCATTATTTACCACATCCTCTACCCCTACAACTAAGAAAAACTGCTGATTATGATCAGCAGGGTATGTCAGACATTTTGAGAGTTTCAATTTTGATTAGTTCCATCTCAATTTTCAAATAATTGACTTTTTTATAAAAATAATGAAAGTTTTGGTCAAATTGAAACGGTGATGCGGGAGGTCAATAGGAAACTAACAATCGAGTTCCATTAGCCTTACAATAAACCACTATTAGCATTTTAAAGTGTGCATGTTTCTCACATAAGAGCCTCCTAGGTGCTTACTGATGTGCTACTAAGCACTGTCGATTCACATTGATTCATGGATGCCTTGGTATTTAAGAGGAGTAAGCCAATTGGCTGTAAAATCTCCACTTACACTTAACGAGGTTAACAATAATATAATCAATGGCTATTAAGAAAGCTAGAATTTACTGGTATCAAAGTACATGTATTGTGTTGGTTGGAACATTTTGTTACAGTACATTTTTAAGTACTGTTAACAGTTTTTTTCAATGCATTTCAATGTAATGTTGCATACATATAGGGGCCTATGTTAATTTAGGCATGACCATCAAAACACATGTATTCTCACCTTTGGTATTGTTAGTATTTTATTGCATGACTGGATGCAGGTGGAGTGGAACAACACATAATAAAATCAAAATCTCATTTCATCAGCCTACATTAATTTCAACATTGATATGTATAGTATACATGTACATACGGTATGTATACCAGGGGCGTGTGCAGGATTTGTTACTGCGGGGGCCAAATCTAAATCGTTTGCGCCACTAAGTATATTGCGTTGCGCTTGCGCGACATAGGGGGTGTCTGAAGGCCCCCCTCAGAAGTGAGAAACTTTTGCAAAATGAAGGACCAATTGAAACCATTTGGTGGACTATTTTAGTATTATTATTGTGCACAATTTGAGTTTGAAAAAGTCGAAAATTGGTGAAAAGAAGCTATAAAAAAGCCATTCGTGGACAAGTTCTCACTATTATTAACTGTATACATTATTACTGTAAGCATTAAGTGTCTGGTGTCCAAAGTAGAAACCAAAAGGCGAAAGCAGGTGGGCAGCCCCCCTCAGAAGTGAGAAACTTTTGCAAACTGAAGGCCCAATTGAAGCCATTTGGTGGACCATTCTGGCACTATTATTGTGTACAATTTTAGTTTGAAAAATCTGAAAATGGGTTAAATGAAGGCCCAAATTGAAGCCATTCGTGGACAAATTTTCACTATTATTGTATAAATTATTGCTTTTAGTGTTGGGTGAAGCGAAAAGGGGGATTTGTTTATCCATACACACTGTGTATTAACACAGGGGAGTTGGAAAAATTTGCAAATTGAAGGTCCAATTGAAGCCATTTAGTGCATCATTTTTACACTTTCTTTAAGCATGTTAAGGGTCTAGAATAGAGATTTGATTATTATTTATGTTCACCCAGACATGTTACACAAGCACATTATGGGATAGAGGGGGGGCAGCCCCCTGTCAAAAAAAAGTGGAAGAGCAAAAAAAAAAGGATAATAGGCGGTACTTTAACATAAAAACACATAATTTTTATGGGTAATTCACAATTTTTCATCATTTTCTTTACAATTCTCCCCTTTTTCCTGTCACCCTGGGTGAAAATAGTCTATTGTTAACCCAATTTTTTTTTCAACAACGCTTTCCATCTACCGATGGCCTTACATGAACCGACGGCCATGACGAGGGGGGGGGGGCACTGGCCCCTTGCCCCCCCCACTGGCTACGCCACTGATAAGGTACATGTAGACTCCTGGAATAATATTTATTGAATTTATACCATTGGACAATTTTAAATGACAAATTTACACTGAATTTAATACCCAGGTTTTTAAACACAATACACAATTTGGGCAAATTCATGAAATATCTTAGGGGCAAAAATCCTACCAACCCTTCAAGTCCAATCTCATCATGATATCTTACTTAGCAATGTTCAACAATGCACTATCTAAAATTTATACCAAATTTATCTTTATGTACACATTATTAAGCCGTTAATATTGAAAAAACAGTGCGGTGTAGAAAAGGCATTTGATTCATTACAAATATGATAGATTAATACTTGTAAATGATTTGATTGCTTATCTTGTGAAAATTAAGTGATTTGTACTTTTTTAAGTACAAATATTTTAATTTTAAAAGTAAAATGCACATGTCATTAACACTTCGGGAAAATGCTCAGAAATCAAAGGTGAATACTATATGAACTTTGAGGTTATTCATACAAATGCACATGTAGCTTATTTGGTATAGTTCACTAATACTAAATGATAGACCATTGTGTTTCCTGTCACACACAATTGTTGCATGTGCCATGATATGCAATTTAGTGAAAAAGGCTGTAATGGTGGTAATGAACTTATGATGTCAGCAATTTCTCCAAGTTTCAGTGATAGGCCTACAATGTTGAGACAATTTTCAGAGAAATGTAAAAGTACAAAATGTGCCATCAGTTCAGGTTTTAAAACAGATTTTTCAAACATCCCAGAAAGAGTAATGATATTTTAAACATCACAGAACCGGGTATAATAATATTTACACATTAGAAAGGTACATGTAAGCCAAGTAGCACCTCTACTAAAAATACAGTTGGCTTAGCACCTACAGAATCAAATTGGACTCACACCACACTAGATTGCTAACATAATTTATTCTCAACTGAGTTGTGACATTTCATTTCATGTTCAAAAGCATGCTTCAATCAATTTTAAATGACAGATTTTGATGTGTGTGTAATAGCAGTCAAGTAATTTGTTTTAAAAAGGAAATGGTTGAACAAACTCTGATTACATTTTCTATTAGTGTTATGTACTATTTACCTGTTTTCCAACCAAATTAATGTCTTTTGGTGCTGTCAAACATGTCTCCTACAATGAAAACACAGAACTGTTTCCACTTTTGTATGTTTCATGCCTGTTCTTGAGGCCTTTGTGCAACTACACAATAATATTCAGCCTCATTTCATATCGCTTCAGGCAACATTTTAATGTGATTATTTAAAGTTTCTTATTAAAAATTATTGTTGACAATAGTATTGCAGTTTTAATGTGTGACTTGCAGAATGGAGAGTGAAATTGTAGAGTGAAATGACATTATGTACAAACTGAATTTGTTCAATTATTGCTGCCTGAAATTTTGTGAAAATATAAATAGAATTTTATAGGTGGGGTTAGGTGGCACTGGGCACTGTTTGAAATACATGTAAGCACTGGACATTTGGACAAGAGGATATCCGCTTGTCCAAAAATCACTGGGACAACCATGATGAGCCATGCACTTGTCCGGCAGATACCCCTCTATTTTATCTCCAAAATCATGAATTGTAAATGAATAAAACTTGACATAAAGTTTGACTTGTCAAATGTATTCAAGTCACACTGTATAAATCTCAACAGGGAAAATCTGAATCAAGTCATTTTTAGTACAGAAATTCTATAGGATTTCTGTTTGTTGTACATTTACTAACGTAATAATGATGCTTGGACAAGAACAAATTTTTATGGAAGTTTGTTAAACTTTTTATTTTTTTCTATCAATTTACAAAAATGATCTGTGTTATAGATATTTGTAAATTAAAAGATAAAAAATGAAAACGTTAAAACAAACTACCCTGAAACTTTGTTCTCGTCCTTGCAACTACGGTATATGGTTAGGTTCCGACTTATAAAGAGTCAAGACTTGAAACTCGACTTTTCAGAAATGACTCCATTCAGATTTCCCCATAAAGACTGTACAGTGACTTGAGTCATTTAACTCAACTTGACTCAAAATATTGCTAGGAATGACTTGATTCATTACAACTCTGGTTGCAAAAAATAGGTTACAGTTGTTTTGTAGTCCAGATATTATTAGATATATTTCTATTCTGTGTGTATGATAAATGAGATTGGTTTTTGTTAACAAAAGATCAATTTTAGAAAAAAGATATGCCCTATTAAGCTGTCATTCTGTGAAAGTATTCATATTTGCTAGACCGACTATATCAAGCAGTCAACATAGATTTCCGCCATTTCCATCGCAGCCGAACTGATGCTTTCCATAATTCCCTATTCGTCACATTACTGTTTGTTTTCTTTTATACCTTTTATATCAGTAATTATTGTGTATGGGTTTTTTGTTTTCAAAATTAACAAATTTTCTTTTTTGTTAATGGGTTGGCGGAGACTCGCTTAAAACGTGAAGTGAGTGTTTTTGCCTTTTTTCCCGCGTTTGTATGTTTGCTTGCCTGGATTATCAATAAATCAAAATGAAATCAAATTAACGGCAAAGATGTGGGCTTGTGACTTTGATCTGTATTGTATAATTTGTGTTTGTGACTTGCTGTTATTTATATCTCTTCACTTGAATAGAAAAATATGCGTGTGCCTAGTACCATGAATAGTATGAATAGGACAATACACATAGTTTGTTGCACCTGTCTGCAAAATGCTTTGCAAGTCATTAGTAAATTTTGGAAAAAAAAGTGCAAACTTTCCACAATTCCACGATTCATGATTTGCAGAGAAAATGTTTATAAAGTAATCCAATGTTTATGAATTGAGAGAATTAAAGCTTTCATTCGGAAGGACTGGAGAATTGAGTTCCTTCTTATAGAAGCTTGAGGGCATGCATCTTGCATCTGATAAGCTTATAGCATTCTCCAGTCAATATCCTGCCAATAAAGTCATTGCGATTTATATGCAAGAAAATTACCGGGCAATACTTTTCCAAAATTACAATTACTTCTTGACTACAAATCTATGGACCAGTGGGAAGCCTTGCGCTTATTGCAATATCTATTCAAAGTCATGCCTGCAAGATATGAAAGTGGCCCAGATGACCACTAGTCATGGAAGTTTAGAGAGTTCATGGAAGGATAAATGAAATTCTTCACTCTCAATGCTTATTGGCTAGTCAAGAATGAGCAAAGTTTGCTTTCTAATATTGTGACAGCTTAGCCTGACTAAACTCAAAAACTCTGCATGTGTACATCAGATGTGTGTACAGTGGTGTACCTTCTATTAGGTTATGAATAATGGATATATTCAGCAAGGCATGCAGGTTCTACGCTGCTGTGGGAACTAGCGAACCCTGAACAATTGGCTTGTACTGAGCATGATACTACATGTAGTTAGTATAATTTACAAGAAGCTAAGTGTTAGGACATAAAGGATAAGTTGATTATCATCAGTACTAGTCTGATGAGTGCTGTAGTGATCCACGGATTTACACCTTACTCAAATCACCATGGATAGATATGGACACTATACTCTGCCTCACGCCAAGTCTCCCAGACCCAAACTGGTGTCTGGACACGGAAATAGGTTCCGTGATTGGATATCTACCAGCAAGTTCATGAAAGGATTTGTTTTGCTTCGTACTATTATGAGTAAGTTTTGTACTTTCAATTAATGTTTTTGGTGCTGTGTTTAAGGAGTTTCTTAGACAGTTGCCTTTATGCTAAGTGAAATTGCTAATGACACTAGTAGGCCAAACTTAATGATTCATCAATTTTGCAAAGTTTTCATTCACTCTTGTGTTTATAATTAGAAAGACAGGCTCTACAAAATATAGGTCATCAGAGTTGTTAGACACTTGATTGACCATCACATCATGGAAAAAACGAGGCATAAGAAAGCTATGTTGATGGAACAGTTTTATTCAGATTATTTATCTTCAACAATAACAGACACACATGAAAAGCGCCAGAAAAAAGTTCTGTACCTCTCTTTTTTTTTGGTTTTAGTAAATGTGCAATCCTTCCAGAAATTCTCACTTTACCATGGCTTAAGAAAAGTGGGGAAGGAAGCTGATTCCTGAAACATGTTTGCATTTAATAGGGGGGGGGGCAATTTTAATTTTCCAGATTATGAAATACATCAGTGTGGGAATTGCTACTGTTAAATATTTGTTTTGTTTTCCTGGGAAAATTATGGGAATTTTTCAGACTTGTACTTGTTTCAGTGTATCAGCAATTCAGCATCCATCAGAATTAAAAATACATTTTGAGGTCAATCAAATCTGCTATGACTGTAGAGGAAAGGAGGTGAAGGGATGGTTAGAGGCAAAGAAAGAAGTCTACTATTGTCTGCAAAATTTTACATAATTAGTCCTGAATGTCCTCGTAGGCTTGTTTAATTTGGGACTCTGTTGCTATAGATAGATACTATGTTGTGTGTGGGGGTATACTGGTGTGTGATTTTGGTTTAGCCATCCTGAACCATTTTGAACACATAGGTACAGTATGAAGTAATCTGAAATCACTGCAGATGAAATCAAATTAAAAAAAAGAAAGAAATGAATTTGTATATAAATGAATGAATGAATAAATTGCATATTTAAATAATTCAATTCCCCATTGTAATTAGGTAATGTTTTTTGCATTAATGAGCTTATTTGCATATTGCATATTATTTGTATTTACAAACCTCTGTTATTACACACCTATGTGTGGGGACATCTTACTTATGAACTGCATAATTCTAGTTCTAAAAATGACATTGACCCGGGCCTATTATATCCAGTTAAAATACCTTATTTTCATTTCAATATATAGTAATATAGAAAGAGAAGTAATATTGGGATATTAAAGTAATTTAGATTCCCCCTCCCAAGTGGCATTGTCATTCCCCCGTGTCCCTCCTCCGTGACAAGGCCTAGCATTTCTGTCACAGAATCCAAAATCCTTGGTGAAGGAGCCTGCCTTTCACTACACTGTCAGGATGACAGAGATTTGAAGGAAGTCATAGGAAACATCAGATTTACAGGTAAATCCCTTGTAAACAAGGTGGAAATACACACAGAAATACACCTTTGCAACAACTAGTCAGTAATATTGGCTATGAGAACATAGGGCAGTTCAATGCTCTATAAATCTCTGGTATGTGTGTGTCAGATTAACTTTAAGATTGTCTAGACCTGTGATAAGATTTCAAGAACATTTTGAATCATGCTAATGTAGCCTGCTGAAAATAAGTGTAGGTGACATCAGTAGAAATAGGGGATGCAATAGTGGGGGAAGGTTTTGGGAAAAAAACTTCATCCACTACATGAGCAAAAAACTTTCCCCACCTAACTCACAGTGTATAAATGCATGAATTTTTTTTTTTAAGTGCCGCCTTTGCCTTTGGCGGCGAAAAAAACCCCAACTTCCTACCCCCCTTGAAGTGTAATGGTGTGTCCCTAGTTCCAGACTTCTCCCTTCAATGCAAAGCACAGTGAAATTTCTCCTTGCCCTCAGGCAAGCAATTGAAGTTTTTGCATATTTTATGCAAAAACAGGTTTTCAATAATTGTGTCAATTATCCCGCATTCCCGAGTTTGTTTGTTATCCCAGAAGTGGTGTAAACTACAAACATACATTATACATGACTGTACAGTTGTTGTTTTTTAATTTGTTTAAATATATATTTTTCAAATAATCATCACAGTTGCTGCTTCACATACATTTTTGATGTGGATCAAGCAGGTCAAACATACAATGCAAATAACATTGTTGAAAATGTTGTATAGCATGTTTCAGTTTCGGCTATTTTCTATTCTATTAACAGTTCAGTATGAAACATGCAAAAACAATCCTGCTTCACTTCCAAAGTGACTGAAAAATCAGTGAACCATGTGTAATTATGAATGAATCCAAGCCACTGCAAGGTGCAAACTTGATACATCTCATTCCCAGTTGGAGAGCTTTTCCCATCTGAATGCTGTCCTCAAACAACCTTGATGGTGAGGTCAAATGAGGATCACTTGAGGTCAAGTTTGCTATGTGACAGCCCCTATAGTAAAGTATAGTAATTGCCTGTCTTGATTGTAAACAGACATCCATAGAAGATGTGCACCTGGGTATTTGGTGTCAGCAGGATCTATGGTTTAATATTTTCAAATGAATTATCTAAAATTTTTAATAAGGGAAGTGTCAACTTTAATACGTGTGGGTATGTGAAAAGTTTGATAAATTGATCTATTCTCTGGCCTTGTATGTTTGACATGCAAGCTTCAGAATTTTTCCAAATGCAGGGGTTGGGACCGGGGTTGGGATTATATTCCACTGGCTCTGGGTATAGGAACAGGGTTGGATCAAGGAGGAGAGAGTCCACTCAAAAAAAAATCAGAACTGATCAGGGCAGGGTGGAGGTGTTTTAATGAACAAAGGGAGCCAAAATTGTTTGGTTTTTAAGTGATCCCTTCAAACCTGGATCCTCACCTGTATGGGACTATGGCTATGGGCAGGGCTTGAAAAAATGTTAATTTCCCGGGAAGCAAGCTACATTTCCCACAGTTTATAGTATGTTTTTTATAATTATACAAAAAAGACACAATTTCTCTCCAATCAGCAACATTTCCTCTGAAGGAACTTCCCAAATTCTCCACTTTTTCCAGCAATGGCTAGGCTATGGGTGTCCCAAAGAGCCTTACAGGTCTGTACAAAAGATATGTTTGTCACTCCATTTACATCCCTGGTCACACACATTGAAGTTAGACACACCACATGGTCACTGTCAGTATTATCACGGAAATAGCAGTATTTCCATGGTATTTTCATTAAATAAAAGCTATATTGATTATTAAAATGAAATACATGGTAAATGTTGCATATAAATGCATGTAATCACAGATTTTGTGATGTAATTATGGGTGGTGGTAGTGTATGGAGAAGCTGAGCAATATATCCAAGTTATAATTTGTGCGGAATATCCACTCTCAAACAATTGCGTAGTTGTGCTGTGGTCATTTAAAACAATGTATTTCAGGTATTAACTGTATGATCAAAAGATTGTAAGTATTTAAATGTGTTAATATAAATATTGAGTTAATGATAATTGGATCTGTGCTGATTTGCAGGCCCAACCTAGCAAAGGGTCTGTGGTCCATTTACTGTCAATGTCCATTGACCTTAGGTCTGGAGATTGGGAACTTTTAAAGTTCAAATTTGCTTATATTGATAATGACTGGCAATTACTGACCCAATCATGCCAATTGGCTAATATATCAATATTGGCTATTCCACTTGAAATATACACCCCCTGAAGACACAAAGAAATCGTCCACACATATTTTCGAATGGGTTTCCTCGACGCATGGTCATGTCTTCCATGGGGTGTATGGATTTTAACTGGAATAGTCCATGGTAGATATTAGGACAGACCACTTTCCTGGATGGACAGACATTTCACAAATTGAATTACGCACAGATTGAGGTAAAGTAATGTCCCAACTATACTATCTTTTTCTTTTGAACACAAAAAGATAAATTGACTGTGAAGCGAATGTGTATCAAATTGGCATTAGTTCATGCACATTCTAAACTATTGTTCTTACTGGTATTTCTGGGCAAAGGTTGGTGGGTAATGCGGTTTAGTTTAGATGGTGTACCCAGTAGAAACATGCAGTTAGTAGCCTACACATGCTACATGTAGAACAAACCAAAAGTTTGAAAAATTGGAGCAAGTATAATCACTATAATGTCTAAGCAAATCCTAAAGAAAATAACTGTCTTCAGAAGCATGGATAGGTATCTATCATTATTGGCAGTTTTGTGTATGTGCCATGTGGGTGGCATTTTTAAAAGAAAAACAAACACAAATAATAGAATGAATTAGTTTTGTACACATGTAGCCAAATTCTATAGGTTTCAATCTGTTTGTTTTTTGTAGGAAAAGTTAAAAAGGATTCTTTCTAGAAATAGATTTATAAGGATTTCGGCTCTGTAGTATATTAGTCTTAGATCTGATGCAGGCAATGCGGCCTTGGCATTGGAAAACTTTTTGGGCCAAATTTGAGTGGATATGGTGAATTGCATGGTGATTAGATTTAGTATTATAATGATTTTTTAGGAAGAGTAGAAGATGATCAAATCTGAGAGAAATGCTTCATGGAATGAAGCTTTAGGTGTCAATTTATGATTATGTGGGGTGGGAGTTCTGTTTTGGGGGCCGTTGTAGTGAGGATATTGCTTTGGATATTGAATATTGTTGAATTTCGTTATCAGGGCCTAGGGTATATGATGGATAACTAGTAGACACAAATAAGTAAGCTTCCCCTAGTCATCTATACACTCATTCTTGTCACACTCCACTAATTTCGACAAAGTCATGTAAACGTAATTTCGCTTTTTCACCCGACCTCCGTCCAGAAACAATCCTGAAATGTTGAAAACTTGGGGTCGGCGCACTCATGCCAGTTTATAAGGTATAGGCTACTCTGTGTCTTTTGTAGCCAACCATGTGGCTAAGAGAGGCTAGGAAATACTTAAACTAATTGGCTAAGAGAGGCTAGGAAATACTTAAACTAATACAAAACAATCATACCCTCCTTTCATATCAAACAATACCAAGAAATTGACAGGCCTGTTAAATCAAGGGTAAGATCGATCGTTATTCTTCATGAAACGGGCACAGCCCATTTTTATGTTATTAATTCTGCTAAAAATTAATTAATAAATAACAAAATTACGTCATAATTATGACTTTAAGTCGGCCATAGAACTCTATTTTAAACAGACAAAATAGCCATTGGGGTTTCTTTCACTTTACCTTGCTAGGAACCCATCCCAGCAGTTAGGCATATTACAATAAATATTATTTTTGCAAATAACTTCTGACCTTCAACACAGTCATGTCTTCCAAATTTATTCCTTTCTCTGCTGACCAGGGTTGATTTTCGTTAATTAATGTTTTGTTTTTTATCAGAGATAGTCACCACAAAGATACTGAGCTGTATTCAAGCACATAAACCATTAGTGATTTCATGTTTGGTCAGTGGTTGTGTTGGTCAACTATAATTAATTGGTGTTTGTTTAAGGATTAGGTGCACTGTGTGCAATCACTATATTATCAATAACCTCAATTAAACAATCATAGTGCAAAATTTGACCTTAATTTGCAAAGTATGAGTTTTTGTACTCACATTTTCAAAGGTCATTCAATGAATGCACACATGTATTGGGGTTAAAGAACTGTGCCCTGATAGATGAGCATGTTGTAGATTCTTCACACTGTAAACAACTAGTTCATGTGCAAACATGTTCAAAACATACATAATTAGAATGGTCAAATGTCACCGCTCTATCGGGTTCTAAGAGGCGTAAACTGGTTTAAACCATACAAAGGTCACGGGTTATTTGGTGTTTTATAAGTCCATTAATTTTGTATTTTAAACAAAGAATATACACACATCATTTTATCCCGTGCATATCAGAAAACAATAATAAAATAAAATCCTAGCATATTGTGGTTTTATTTCTGAGCTGGGCATAATTTTAGCAAAACAATTAAGGAGTAAATCTAGCAAGACTGAAATTAGAAGATTTCACAAAGTACATGCCTATATGTGGCCCCTCCGTAGAGGGCGCCACAAAAAGATAGAAAGTAGCTTCACTTATGTTATGTGTCATTTTATTTATAACATAGAAGTTATTAAATTAATAAAGTAAGACAATTTATTTATCTATAAGTGCATGTCAAATGGGTACATTGTTCAATACTATAGGCCTACATGCATAAATTATGCCCATATTATAGTTAGGCCCTAAAAACTTTATTTTGCATCGGATTTTTCCCGTTGAAAAGGCAAAACTGATGTTCATGATAGCAACTATTTCATCAATAGCATTTTGAGTCATTTTTATCTATAAAACGACACAGGATAGGATAGATAATTCCTTAATATCATGTGTGCTTGCCACTATCTACTTTATAGTAAACTATACATTTCGAAATAATATAAAATTATTTTAAAATAAAATTTGCATGTAAGTTGAGTTAACATATAGCTAATTAACTAACAACTGCAGTGTATTTCTTGATTTTAATAATAAGCATGGGTAAAAAGCAGTAAAGACAAAAATACAGAACAATTTGGAGTAATGAATTAAAGAGTTGACAGGAGTTATAGGAGTTAATGTTTTTGCTGTTTCAGTGTGCATGTTCTCACCATTGATGGTTTGGTGAACTGTCATGTAACATGGATGTAAGCGTGATCCTAAAAATGCCTTTCACGGTGACCCAAACTATTTACAAGACCTCTTCTGCATTGAGGCTGGCCTTCCTTTTAAAGGAATTTTTATTAAAGCAATGCCTCCTTTTGAATTTGACAGATTTTATGTGTGTCACAAAAGGTGGTTATTTATGAAATAGGCATGCATTGTCACTGATCACAAATAATCCAAATAACTTCAGGGGACACTTTTTAAAAATTGATTAACCCACTTTTCAACTTGATTGTTTGCATATTTCTGTAGATTTCACCTGAATACATATAGTGTAGTTGTGGTAGGCCATCTTCAGAGATGGTCTGAATACTTTGAAGGTCTGCTCAATGCTGAATAACCTGAAGAAACCATTGCTTTCTCTGTCTTCACCCATGTAGAAGAACTAAACATCAACATGGAGCTCCAGGAGTAGACAACATCACTTCCAAAATCCTTAAGGATGGTGGAGATGTCATCAGATGATCGGAGAATGGTTGCTCCATATATGCAAGCATGTGGGGAAAAGGCATAATACTACCCTTGCCAAAGAAGGTAGACCTTACCTACTGCAGTAACAAGCGAGGCCAGTAACAACCGAGGCATCACCCTCATTGACATCACTGGGAAAGTCTTTTCCACCATTCTACTCCAGAGGGTTAAGGATGAATTGGACCTAAAAGTGAGGGACAACCAGTCAGGCTTCAAAAGGCTGTTCTTGTCAAGACAAATATTCAGTTTAAACCAGATCATTGAGAAGTGTTTGGACCAACAGCTACCATGCATCATCAATTTTATTGAATTCAAGGCTGCTTTTGACTCAGTGCACAGGCCTTCCCTTTGGGAAATCCTCAGCATCTACGGAATCCCTTCCAAGATAATCAACATCATAAGGAATTCATACTGGGATACAACCTGTGCAGTCTAAGCTGAAGGTTCCCTCTAGCTGGTTCAAGATCATCACTGGAATGTGACAGGGTGATTTCTGGTCTCCATTACTCTTTGGCGTAGCCATTGACTGCATCATGAAGAGGGCAGTTGATAAAAACAACAGAGGATTAATCCTGCTGCCAAGGAGGATCAAGATATCCACTAGAAAAGTTGGCTGATTTGGATTATGCGGGGGATTATGCTGATGGTATAGCTCTCTTTGAAGAGACTGATGTCAAGATGGCAGAGACAGCCAAAGCCATCCGTCTAACTGCCAGTAAATCATGTCCATCAGCCGATTTAGTGTTACAAACCCAGCAGTCCCTCTAGGCAATGAAGGTCTCATCAAAATTGTCCACCTTAAGTATCTTGGTGCTTATTGCAGTGCTGATGGGTCTAATATCGAAGAGCTGAACAACAGAATTGGCAGAGCCCCAGGAGTCTTCAGAGAGCTGGACAAAGTGTGGAAGGATCGTAACTTCAACCTGGATACCAAGCTGAAGTTCTACAGTGCTTGTGTACTTTCCACACTCCTCTATGCTGCTGAGCGCTGGACACTCACAGAGAGGGATGAGGCCAGACTGGATGCTTTTGACATGCGCTGTCAACGCAAAATCCTTCAAGTGATATGGTCACAACATATATCAAATAACTGTGTACGATCTGAGACCAAACAGCCCCAACTCCCATCAATCATCCGGAAATGCTGCCTACAGTGGTTTGGAAATCTGCAGCAAATGGATGAAGACCGATCCCCAAGAGCTCTACCATTGGAAGCCAACCCATGGGAGACACAAACCTGGTCGCCCAAAGACATCATGGAGAGACTTTATCCACAGAGACCAGTGCTGTACGGTGCAAAAACTGATTGAGGAGCCAATGGCTCCTAACTTTATAAATTTAGGCGCCCAAATTTTGCTCCCAGATAAAAAATCCGAGGTGCCAACTGAACAGCCACGTGTGTCGAATGTTCATAGCTGCTGTACTCTGATCTACATATTCCCATTGAACGCTACATACTTCATACGCAGCATGTACAGTGTAGGCCTATATGTTTTCCAGGAAGTCCCCATTGAGACATCATGATAAATGCATATTCATAGCATACATTCGTACTCTTGAATGCTACATTACATAGGCCTACATGTTTTGTTTTTGGCGATTAAAAGCTTCAGCAGTTGGTCGCCATTGGCGCCAGGGATTGAATATTTAGTCGCCATCAGCAAAAATCTAGTCGCCAATGCGCCTAAAATGGTCGCACCGTACAGCACTGACAGAGACATCAAGGCTGGACCTAGGGTGGACTGTAGAGGAGGCTGAGGTTGCAGCTCTGGATCGTAGGACTTGGAAGCATCTCTTGAGCCAGGCAATAGACCTGTGCAGAAATGCATGACGCTGTGGACTGGTAGGTAGGCCGGCCTACAATGCAGCTATTAAATTGTGTATTTACATGTTGATTGTAAAACAACTTGAATGTGATAAATAAATATTTTGATTGAACTCCTGAAAGGCATTCTGTTTTACTATATAATGTGTAAAATAACTTTTATTCGCAACATCAAGAACAACTGTGTATAGAGCATAATAATTCCTGATGGTCAGTCAATCATTGATTTGGCCTAGACTAGCCCATTTTAATCATCATTCCTATAAGCCCTATTAACATGTTCAGTGGCTTCTCAATCACATTTATTTCAATTATTGTGTCAGTCAGGTAGGCAGACATGCATAGGTAATTCAGTCCTTGAATCCATTTCATGCTTGGTTCACATGGATTGAAAAATAGAAAAGAACCAACATTATTTCTTAATGTTAGCATTTTTGATACCTGCCCTTCATAAAATGGGTCAGTGAACCTGTCTTACCACAGCCATACATACATACAGCAAATTACACAAGTTTTCATATAAAGTTCCAGGGGTTCCATAGTTTCAATCACTTATAAATTCAATATATTACACTTGTAGGACCCCAACAATGTAAATCAAGGATAAATTTGATTTGAACTATTAATATTGCCCAGTCTTCCTGTTCTTTATTTATTTGATAGCCAATTTGAGTTTTGGACCAATGCTCATTGTGGATATTCAGTTCAACCAGAGGCTATTCTTTTGATGGGCAGTCATGGTAAAAGACAGCCTTCCATGTGGAAAACCACCATAGGGTTAACTAGAGGGTCAATCCAAGCTTATCAAAGCAATTGATGTTGTTAACAAATCCTTATTTTGATTTTAAATATAAAGGTAAATACAGTATGAGGAGCAATGTATACCCCTTTTTTTATTGAAATAAGGCCAGACAGGCCCGTATGCACGGGGGAATCGGCAGCCTACATGCTCGCTGTATGTATTGTGCGCTTGCAATTTGGACGTCGAGATTGGCCTTAAGCTCGCTGCTTGCGCTGTGCGCTCGCTATTTTGACGTCATGATCAGCGAGAACTGAGCCAATGATACTTGACCCATGTGTTTCTAGATCTACCTAGGCATTTCTGTCATTGTTTTCATCTTTCTCTCTCTCTCTGTGTCAGGTGGCGCTCTGAAGCGCTGCTGTGGTCTTCACAAGAGTACGCCATCTCACTCGATCTAATGCCAAATGCATTGCACCTTGCATTCCTTGGTTAGAAACCAGCTTCACATCATTAGTCCAAGATGTTGGTGGACGTCCTCTTCCTCGTCTGCCTTGCATAGCCCCTTGCAAAATCTGTTTTTCTACACCTCCATGTTTCCTGACAATATGGCCAAAGTACTTCAGCTTTCTCTCCATTATGCTGCTTCTGATGGTTAGACTTGTACCAATCTTGTCTAGGATCCAGGAATGTGTTCTCCTGTCTTTCCATGTCACTTGTAGAAGCATCCTGTAACACCACATCTCAACAGCATCTACTCTTTTCCTATCATTCTTGGTCATAGCCCAAGACTCGCATCCATAAGTGGCAATGGAAAACACAGTTGCACGAAGTAGGCGTACCTTGAGGTCAATGGATAGGCCTCTGCTTTTCCATATCATAGGATGGTTTTAATAGCATATTGGTTCCTGGTGAATAACCATAACTATGCAATTATATGTATTTTGTTTTCAAATCTTGTCACCAGGAAATCCCACAGAAATCTAAAGACAATGTAGACATTTCCTTCCTATCAACACTGTGCATTTATGTTGTGATGTAGGTTGGCGTAGGTTCAGTGTGACCACGCAGGCAACTTTTAACATACTTTTTCAAGTTGTTTGTTACATTCCATCAAATTGTTTTTAAAATATGTAAAATTTAATCATTTTCACTAAAACATGAATACAAAAAATAATGTAGATGGCCTCTTTTACTAACTTTAAATTAATGACTGTTAAGTTTACGTCAATCTTCTCATTGGAAAAATAAATTTCAGTTAAGGGTGTCATTATTTGACATTGTGGTGTAGTAAAGATTATTTTGTTGCCCAAATGAATTAGTTCAGTTATTCATCTTTATTTTGGAACATTCCATTCACTGATTGCTAGATGTAGAAAATAACAGGAAATATGAGGGTGGTGGTGTTAACCTTTGAAATGAATTGTGTAGGCCTAGTCATGTATATCAGTATTATTTATTTGCTTCAGTAACCAAGAGCCAAGTTCAAAATGTAGGATGCTGCTGATATTTGACCCTTCTGAAATCAATATAATGACAAATTGGGCAATTATGATTGTCTCTGTATCTGTGCTGACTGTGACTCTACATCCATCCATCTTAAATCTTGTGTCAAGATTGTCTACATATTTGCAATGCTTCATATCACAGAATTCATAATGCACTTCATGAAGTTTCTTGAATGTATTGCAGTGGAAGAGATTCAACAAGCCTCTCAGATTTGTCACATTCTTTTCCCTCTTGGGTATATTTGACACAATTGCCTATTAATAGTATTATCATTAGCTTTCTCAAATTTAAATTTAAATTTTCAATCTAAATATAATGCCAAGCACTGCTTTTGTATTTTAGGTCACCCTAATAATTGGAAACATGTGTTGAATAGTGATCTTGAACTTTCATCAATAAGTGGCCATTAGCTGATAATTTGCCCATGTGTTAATTTACAAGAGGTTTATGTATGATTAGAAATCAAGCAGAGGGTATAATGGTTTATTGTAAAATAACAACATTGGCCATTGTCTGGAGGATAAAGGGTAACAATAACAGGAGACCATGTGTCTTCTTCATTGTCAGAGACTTTTTAAAGCATGGATTTAGCCAAGATTTCAAATTTATTTTTGTATACTGTATCTTTATGCCACTTCTCCTTCCAAGTTTTAAGCATGGATATTAATTATCTTCATGAACTGAATTAATATCACACTGCAGTTATGCAAAATATTTCTTTTATATTGTACAAATTTATCCAATTTAGCTTCAGCTGCAATAAAGTTGTCAAATGTCAATTCATCCGATCTTGGTGCTGGTGCACCACAAGAAGAGGAATCATGACAATGGCTTCCCTCCTGAAAATAAATTAAGTGATAAATATATATTGAATGAAATTACTTGCATCCAAAGTTATAAAATTTCATCTTTTTAATTCAAATTGAAAGTCTCAAAGCTCTTTCTTGTGTTTACTCATGATGAGTTAAAGCAGTAAACAGATTTCTGTTGAAAGCACTTTCCTACATTTCTGCCAAAATGAAAAGCCTAGTCATACACCATAAGAATGAAAGATAGTCATATAACATACATAAACCATGCTATCGCACCCACCCAATAATTAAAATTGGTATTCCTTGGGGACAAGACATTTATCTCATTGCCTTAAGGTGGTACTACACCCCTAGCCAATTTTGTGCCTATTTTGCATTTTTCTCAAAAATTAGCGTGTTAGTGACAAGTAAAGATATGTATATTATAGGGGCAAGGATTACAACTACTGCACTGAAAATTCAGCAACGGAAGGCAAGTGGTTATTGATTTATTGATCAAATATTGGTTTTCCCTCATTTTTGACTGTAACTCCACAACTGTTGTCTGTGCTCACAGATCCTGGAAATTTGTGCTGTGCTGAAATAAAATTTCCAGTGCAGTAATTGTAGTCCTGGCCCCTATAATATACAAATCTTTCTTGTCACCAATGCGCTATCATTTTTGAGAAAAATGCAAAAATAGGCACAAAATTGGCCAGGGGTGTAGTGCCACCTTAAGGTGGATGTGTATCCCTTATCATACATGTAGATAAAGACATGATTGTAACCATGGGATGAGTGAGCAATCCTTCCTTTTCAAATGCCAATGTCAAGTTAAATCACAAACCCAGTTTAATCACCAATGAATAATTTGGCAGTGGCACGTGTGTGGGCATTAGGCCTTGCTCTCATACTCTTGCTTTCTATTTTGTTGGTAGTCATGTTCATTGGTTTTGAATTGGCTTTTTCAATGTCAAGTGTAATCACAACTTACATATGTATGCAATTCAAACATAAATGAATATTTTATATCAGTTCAAATTGTTAATGTTTGTGAGCACATTACATGTACACATTTTTTCCTGTAAACTTTTGACGAGAGCGTATTTTAAGCGCACATTGCATATGCTAATACATATACATTATAATACATACATACATACATTTGAAGCATTTGCGCTACATATACACACTTCTCCTGATTGGCTGCAAAGGCAATCTGCTATTGCCAAGTGAAAATTTATGATTCAACAACTCTTCCTATACCTTTGTACAGGAGCCAACCGTTGTTAAACCGTGATGAACCCACACTTTTACTGTAAGCGTGATACGTAACGCGAAGCGAGACTACGCGTTACAAGCACGCGAGAGCGCCAAAATTCGTCATGCCTGGAACCTTTGTGCGTATGCCAGCTTACAAGTTGAATTCAGTATTTTTCAGGTAGCGGCAACATTAGTTTTATTGCTGTCAATATCAAAAGAGAAATCATCGAAGTTTTTGTAAGGCTGAGTGGCAATGATTAACTGACATTCCTCGTAAAATAATCGTGAATTATACGATATTTAGCTTCTTTTCGTTAGTTGAAAGGATTCAATCATGTTTCATCGTTGTTCATCATCGTTTAACAACTCGCGTCCGGTAGCGTCTGCGAAAGTTTACTTCGCCGGGCAGCTAAAGCTGCCCTCGCTGAAGTAAACCACGCAGACAACGCGCCGCATCGTTGTTAAACGGTGATGAACAATGGTGAAACATGATTGAATCCCTAAATGAACTTTGCGCAGTGTTGTTTTTAGGTCATGTTCGTTGGCGTTGACTATTTGCTGCGGACATGCAATCAATTTAATTTAACTTTTTTTATTTTGATTCTAACCTTTACGTTTGTCTCTTGACAAAACATATGTCTGTTTTACAAAGCTCTGTATGTACATTTTTGTAAAGTAACAAAGAAAATGCAGAAGTTTATTGCAAAAGATTGAAAGAAACCTTGCTCATTTAACAAGATTTTTCAGCATTTTGTAATTTCTCACAATTTCTTCATTTGATGTAATTTGTCATTGCCAGATGGAAATAAAAAAATCTACTTTGGAGTTGTTTAGATTCATTTATTCATTCATCCCCACTCCCTTCAAAAATATTTTTCCTCTGAAAAGGATATTTTAGATTATGGAATGATTGGGGATATTTATATGTAGGTTGTTGCCCTCCATTTCTGTCGGAGTCCAAGCCCCGTAATGATTGATTCTTTTCACAGGGCATTATAGATGTGACAAATACAGGTTCATTGAATCCACTGTATTAAAGTACCTGGGAAAGTTGTAGAAAATACTCTGAATAGCACCAAAATAACATCGGGATTAACTCCAGTGTGTAGAAATTCTAATCATGTATGCCATTTGGTGCAAACAGAGTAAAGTTGTCTAACATTGTTAGAACTTTTTTATCAAGAAAATGTAGATGGCATATTCTCTAATTCAGGAAATGACATTTTCTCTATTTCAAGAAATCAGGGGAATCATGCAGGTTAAGATTAATGTTACATACTTTTATTTAGTTTGGTTTTTGAAGTAATGCTGTAGGTTGATGTTTTTTCTAGTACGTGTTCTGATCCCGATGTTTTTTTGCCCTTTTTTTACTCCAAAAATGTTGCCTCAAATTTATTTAGATAAGGTTTTACTGAACCCCCATGAGCACATCAGTTTGAAGTCTGTTTTCGGAAGTTCAGGAAAGTAGAATACAGTGCACACATGCATACTTTGGTGAAGACTCCCAACATCGTAGATTGATATAGAATCATTTAATTTGCTACCACGCAGCACCTACGTTAGTTGCGCTTTGCATATAAATTTGCGACTGGCGCACTTATGTGAAATTATGCGATCGTAAGTTAGGAGTTTATTGATGAATGCAGTAACAAAAACCTAGAATAATTTTCGCCAATTATAAGCTGAACATAGTATAGTAGTTGCGTGATATGCCCAGATTTGCTTCTAGGGTCCCCTGTTCTTAAAGATCAGAGATCATTGTAAAAGGGTGGCTTTGTTGGCGTTGACAGTACTGAATAAATAACCAGTACTGTCATATATTAGGCCTATAGATGTGTTATTGTAGCTGCAGAGTGTAGAATGGCCATAGCACAAAATAGAATGAAATAAGAAATGTTTGTATTGACAGCATCTCCCAATTCTAATCCCCACATTTTAAAAATGACAATTTTGATACCAATGGACACCTTAATTTTGTAAATATTAGTGCTGATACGTGGCTGATATCTCTTGAGGATTGTCAGAGATGTCAATTTGGCCACCGTGGCACTGCATTAGCAGTGTTGATGTTGGGTGTGTGACTTATGGGATGGGGTATCAGAGGGAAAATGTTTCAAAATGAAACCTCAATTGAAGCCATTTAATGTTTTCATTGTAGGCATGGGCCTATAATTAGTAAAGCTTGCTTATTAGTATCCCTTTCTCTTCTCTTCTCCCCCCGGCTTCTCCCCTTCTCTTCTCCTTTTCTCCGAGCTTTTTTTTTCCTCTCTGTAGGGCAAAGGCATGTATACATGTATCTCTTCATTTTTGTGACAGGAGGGCAATATACTAGTATTGTGTAGCAAACAAATAAGCTTTAATCTAGATTTATTATGCAATTAATACTAAGCTTTGCTCTAGAGTAATTAGATCAGGGGTCATTAGTGTTTTATTCGGTTTACATGCACCCCTGTGTAAATCACACATTTCCAGGATCTCTGAACATACATGCATACACGTTCATAAATGATATAGGCCTATATTTCTAGGCTGTCATGTCAGTTAACATTGATGTAAGAGAAAATGACATGAACTTTAACAGCTGCAGAACAAGTTCAATGTTTAGATTACCCTGGGGACTAATTGATAGAAATAACATGGGCAGCTATTTACACAGGGTGATGGCTGGAAGAGCTTGCATGCATTGTAGGCCTACTGTAGGCCCATATAGCATTTCTATCAGCAATCCCATACCCTAGTTTGTTTGGAACCTTGATTTTTTAAAGGCCCTTAGATTTTAATTTGTGTTAACAAGATTTTTTAATGTAGAACAAGTTTCCACTGTATTTCCCCGATTTTTTAATGTAGAACAAGTTTCCACTGTATTTCCCCCATCATCGAAATGGTCTATGATTTTGGTGCCTTGGGAAACATTAAATGTTTTATGAAAAGCTTAAATATCTGATACAATTCTGAATACGGGGAAAAAGATGCAACATTTTAGGTTCTGTAATAATCAAGCAGAACTACACAAAATCAAGAATAATATTGAGAATTCTGACATAAATAAAATCAAGTCACAAATGTTGAAAAAAAGTTTGGAAAACACCAAGTATATGAAGCTATTAGAGACACCAAAATGAGCATCAAAAAGTTGTAAAAACATAGGGTTCAATACCAATATCTTGAAGAGGTAAAATACAACCCAAGTCTGTGATTAGATCAGCATGTACAACCATTTATGCACGGTGATTAACCTTGTAGCCAATCAGGTGAAACACCATTGATACGATTATAGTACGGTAATCATCAATTATTCATTACCTGAATACAAAACAAAATGGTCTATAGAAGCTACAACAATAAGCCAATTTAACCGATTTTTTAAGAGTTTCGATTTAATCGTATTTGGTGGTACCATTGCTTATTTTTCACCAATCAACGTTGCAAAGAAGATGAAATTGAATTGATATGATATCGAGATTGAGAACCAGATGAATAAGGAAAGTGCAGTTTTCTCAACTTTTCATAGACCTACCATGTGAGTGTTTTGCAGAGCAACCTTTTCTCACACCCTCTGACCAGGGATATTTGTCTCATATCCCTGCTCTGACTAGCCATCACAATCTCATGGTTTTTTACCCAAATTTGCTGGTACATCTATATTTTATTGGAGAGTATTTAATTAATTACCTTTCTTGGAGATAAGTTATAAACATTGAAGGGGAAAAAAACCGTACATGAATTTACTTAAAGTCGTGTTTACATTTCACTGGCTGCCAGGCATAGCAGCGTTCACATGTAAAACATACGCTTGCGCATATTACACTTAGCTCACTCCTCCTGACTTTTGTCAGGAGTAAATTGTCGGACGTTCGCCTGGTGAAACTTACGCTGACTATCGTTCACACTGCTACTACTGCCTACCACTACTCCTAGCAACTTGCGCTAACCAAGTTCCGCTGGGCGTATGTCCGACAATGTGAACACAGCTTATGTAGGGTGGGGCAAGAAGTTCACCATAATGGATCAAGTTCTGTAATTTACTCTTTATCCTGATAAAACAATCATTTCAGATTGGGCATACAATTCACTGATATCATACACAGTCTCATATCCCTGTTCACACTTTCAATGAACTCTCAATTCCAAAATTTCCATTCAAATAGTAGGTGGTAAATTGTGTTGCACACAATGACGTAGAAAAATAGTGTACCTATGCAATAATGTCAATCCATCCTGAAAGGGCGAGGGGAAGACATTTGGCTTGAATTATCAGCTGAAAAGAACAAAAAATGGCTTATTTTGTCCAAAAGGCAATCTTTGATTACTTGTTTGCATTCTGTGTCTAACACATTATGCCAAGAATGTGCGCATAGCATGGGCCTCAATCCTTGTAGAACGTGTCCCCTGGCCCCCTCCTTTCAGCAAAATTCAGGCCGATTGCCCCCCACACACACACACATTTCAAGACCAATTGTCGCTTTGTGTGCAGATCTTTGTAATACTCAAGCCCAAAGATGCACAGATTTATTGTTTGATTTTGGGCTTTTTCCAATGTTAGAGGGGCATTCTTTGCCCTCCACGTGTGACGACAAACTAAAGATGGCAGATTTACCATAGCATTATACAGTGGGCAAGTTTGAATCTGTACCCTTTGGATGTACGGTAATAAGTTTGATTGCACACCAACTCAACTTTGTACAGAGGCAAGGTAAATCTTTCAAGCCTGGGCTATTATAAGGGACATGTACAGCAAATGTGGTTTGAACTTTAAAAACACCCCCTTTTACATCTCATTTCGCGAAGTTTTTAGGGGGAAAACACCCCTTTTTTTAGCGATTTCGCGAATTATTTGCCCTTCGACAATACTCCCTATTTTCGCTAAAACGCGAACAATATTTCTAATATACCCTTTTCTGGCAGTAGGCTGCTCGATGAATTTTTTTTTTTTTTTCAATTTCGCGAACATGTGTGGTTTGAAAAAAACACCCCTTTTTTGTGTGTTTCATGAATCGCGTTTCTTCATCTGAAAACACCCCTTATTTCGCAAAATTTTCGATGAGCATGAATACCCGCGGATGCACGGAGTGCGGGGGCCGAGAATTTAATACAGATCTATGCTTGAAATCAGTTGATAGATGGTAGTACTAGTAGGTAAATTACAGGAACCACTCAAAGAGTAGGCTTGTAGTGTATTTTAAATGATTAAAGTTTTGCTTGTAAACTGCAATATTAAATTGACATTTAATTCAATAGCCTTTAGGTTTTGTAAGCCTATCATGATTATTTTTTTTTTTTTTTTTTACATAACATAATATCTTTGCTAATTATATCTATGTAGCATTTTTACTTTGAATGAAAATCAACTTGATGTTTACCCCTGGAAGAGGATTCAAAGCTAAGCTAAGCTATGATGGATGAACTCTTGCTGTTACCCTTGCCAGAGAATTGTATACAGTGTCAGTCTGACCTGACAGGTGTAGTCAGATCAATTACAACAAACTGAAGTCACAAGGGTAGTCAAAAGTTGCAGACTAAACTGTTACTGTTTTGGATGGGACATGGAGTGGGAATGCATTTTCCCATATTTATTAAGGGCTCGGTCACCCTTCCACTACTTTCGGGCTCTGTTGTTATTAGTATATTATCCACAGAGGTTAAGCTAAAGCGCTTTGGTTGAACATCTCTCACTACGCGTTCGGTTGTTCGTGCTACATGCTCGCTATGTCTGTAAGAGCCACAAACTGCGGCTAAGTCAAACTGCGGCTTTGCACAGTATTTTTGTGGGACCTGAGAGTACATCAGACATGCCAAATCACCTTCTGATATTAAATAATTTTGATTTCAGGTTCCACAAAAAATACTCAGCAAATTTCGGTTCATGTATAAGACTGTCAAAACCTGATTTTATACAGGTTCTCACTCCAGGACCTATACAGGTTCTCACTCCAGGAGTGGACCCATGTTTTCATATTTTGGCTGAAAACCTAATTTGCCAATTATGACAACATTTTAGGCCCTACTCATATTCAACATTTCTAAATCTTCACAATTTTGCACCAAAAGTATAACATTTTAATATTCTTTGATCTGTTCCCACATGTAGGCCATCATGATAATATTTACACTGAACATGTTTAAAAATGAACCCACAGCATCATCCCCCACTTTTTTCAAAAAAAGTTGAGATTTTTATACCACTGGAAACCTCTGACTACATCATGTTTATTTACTAAAAAATTCTTGCAGATTAATTCGTTAAGCAAAGATATCGTGAAATTTGAATTTCGTTCTGGTGTACCAGAACGAAATTACAACACATTGTCTATGGAGCAGTGTAATACACATAATCATGCATAACTCGCAAACACAAAATCAGAATCAACTGAAATTTTGGAAATATGCTTTTTTCGTGGATATCTACTGAAAAATGTAATAAAATGAGGATGCTAGGATCACGAAATACTCCTTTAAAATAAGATCAACAATTAATTTGGCCTGCTTTCCTCCAAAGCCACCCAATTTTAAACCTGAATACTCAGTGCCTTTTTGGTTTTGGAGCTGTAACCAGGGATGTGAGAGTAGACTCTATTCTCACATCCCTGCTGTATTAAACCAAAATGTTTGTTTGCACATGCTTTTGGAGACTTTGGATCACATGCTCTTGTGAGTTTCATGTAGGGAGTTCCATGGAAGTCTAGTACTTCCATGGGAGTTTGCATATCTCATTTAAAATCTTGCACATATGTATTAGTAGTTCCATGAAACACACAACAGCACCAATACAGCTTAGTTAGTTTTCTAGCCAAATATTAGAAAACCACCATGATCTAAACAAATATGCCTATTATGATGAGTGCTGTCCATCCATGGCATCAAGCGACCCACTTTCATATAAATGGGTCACTTTTAAAACCATATAAAAATATCCAATTCATCATACTAATTGAAACCATGACAGTGCAATGGCATTTATCACACACCTATATGATTAGTGTAGAGGATATTTTTGGCATCAAAAATAGGCCTACATGTGTGGTGGAAATGATGGGACCTACATTTCAGAAAGTCAACTGAGGTGCATTGTGAGATAGGTGTATTATGCAAGCAGACCATGTAAACATAAAGTCCTGGATAAAGTTTTACACCTCGAAGTAGGCATTCTGTATTTTTTCAATATTTCCCTAATTGAGAACAATATTTAGGCCCTAGAAATGGAAGGTGCTACATGTATGGTAAAGGAGAAGGTGATGCAGGACTTATTGAAGGAGGAGAGGAAAATGACCAGGGACCGCGAGCACATCAATATTACATGTAGAGATGACAAATCTACTGAAGGGGGTGGTTGCAACCCCCTCCTAAATACTTGGATTACCACCAAATGGCTAGTTATTTTAACAAAACACAGTAGCCACCTTACATTCCAACTTGGGGTGGGGGTGGGGCGGGGTGGGGGAAGTTGAAGCCGACTGATATAAATCTAGTCTGGTTAGCAGAAAATAATGTGTATTAACAAGGAAACCAAAAGCAACATTTACTTCAAATACAAGATGTCATATAATACTGTAAATTTGATTGCAACATTTCACAACTCATCCCAAGCATGTCCAGTTTCAGTTATTTTTCCTTCAGGTAATAAAGTACAAAATAATTGGTTTTCTTGCTTTGGTGCAATTGGATAACTATTGTGGTTTGGGGCTCTTAAAAATGTGTATGTAATATGCCATATGATTAGGCCATTGTGAAAAGAGAGCTCAGACATTGTATTGATAGTACAGTACTAATGGAATTAGCTACTTGGGGATCTAGTATTTTGTGATCCACTTTTATTCAACCATGGGAAAACATGGAAATTGTTCAACTGAAATGTAAATTCAACGAAAAAGTTTTGGCATCCTGCAGCAATGAGAATTTTGATTTAGATGGATAGGTACAAATGATTTAACTGGTGTCGTGGAGCAAAATGCTCCCCATTTTGGACAACCTGCTACACAAATTTCAGCTTGTATAGCAATTTTTACAATGTAAGCATATTATTATATAATATTATAAGAACATCGCCTAAATAAGGTTTTCACTAAAAATTGCTATGCAAATTTTTCAAAGTAAATCGAACCCTGCCTGGGTACAGCAATGTTCAAAAAACTGTTAAACAGGGTTCAAATTCAGTCAATGTTTTTGCATCGCAGTTTGTGCTATGCAAAACACATGTTTGCATAGCAGTATAGCACTATGCATTTTGGAAAAGCGCTGTGGTCCTTGGAGGGCGCTATATAAATGCTTGGTTGTATTGTATTGTATTGTATAGCAGTTGATGGAAATTGCATCACATTTTGCGATGCAATACCGTCGAATTCGATCGCTGCTGTTAAACCATTTTTTTTTTTTGGGGGGGGAGGCAGGTTATTCAAATTAGTGATAGCTATAATTTAATATATTTATGGTAATTGAGCAAAAAATATTGAATCACATGAAAACATGAATTTCCACTTGACAGCTTCAAACCAGGACTGGTTATGTCCACTTTAAGGGTTTTTGTCCACCATTTATACCTTGGTTTCTGACACTGGGTATCACTTGGGGGGGGTATCCTGGTCACTTCTAAAATTCTCTGGGCCATTTCAGTGAGTCAGTTTGACTGATATGGAATAAGATTCTGTCATTGTCAGTGCTATGTGGCATGGTCCACTCCAATTGTGCTAGCCCTAACATTTGCCATATCTGAACTTCAATCTTCACCCATTTGCCTAAATACTATAACCATTACAACTACATAACTTTACTTAATAAGAGTATGGTGCAAACAACAAAAGTACAAAGTGTCACAGAAAACATGGCTTCAAATAGTATACCATACAAATTGTAATTTCCTTTGCAGTACTGCAAAATACTGCCCTCTATATTTGAAATACAACTAAGTTGTGCATACTTTTAATTGGTGGTGCTATCCAGTAATGTAATCAAGCAAAATAAGGAGAGATGTGGAAAATCAGAAAAAACACATTTTTGATTTAAAATAATAATTTCAGGGTGTCCCTTAAACAAAAAGAATGTACATAATTGTTTTTACCATTTCAAATTCAGATGTTACATTGTTACATTATGGCACTCATTTTTATGGCACTTACTTAGTTGCTCTGAAGATGGCATTCGCTAGAGTTCCGAAAGCTCAGCCCTATGAAAAGGACTTCTCTAGGGAAAGATCAAACCTTACTCAAGTTTACCAACCTAGAGTACCAAGTAATTAGAGAATAAACGATAGGAATTTTTATTTTGCCTATCCTCTACCGTGTGATAGACGACAGGCAGGTCCAATATTTTGAGTAGTGGATGCCGGCGCAGTCGGTATCCACTACGATAAAAATATTGGACCTGCCTGTCGTCTATCATAGGTAGAGGATAGGCAAAATAAAATTTCCTATCGTTTATTCTCATTCTTAGTCAGTTAAATCTTATTTTAATAACTGTAAACTTTTTTTTTTAAAGCAAAAATTAAGTTACCATCATAAAAACTCCCCTTTTCCTAAAATGAACGAAACTTGTTTACAACTTCACATCTTTTGTTGCGCTGTACTGCTAGCGCGTGCGAAAGTATTCCGCACTCGCGCTCACGCATACAACGCATAATACATACGCGCAGCACCTCACGAAAGCGTGTTACGCGTTATCAACACTTATGATGACGTGGGGTCGTCTACGGCCTGATAGACGACACCCAAAATCATGCGATTGTCCAATCAGATTATGTGTGTACGTATAGACCACTCCACTGACTAAGAATTTCAAATCATTATGGCACTCATTTTGCCATGTCAGTAAAAGGAAATCACACTGAAGCTGTCTTACTATACATTTTAAATACATGACAGGGAATCATCATCTTGTCAGATGTTTAACTTTTCTGTCAGTGGTTTTGATTACTGGTGCATGATAATTAAGGGCTACTGAGTTGCTGCAGGAAGCATGTCAAGAACAACCAGTATGCTCACTGCAGATTTGACATCATTAAGTGCCTGGGCATTTTCAAGTTCTTCAATTTTGCATAATGATGTTCTTAGATTCTGATTTTTCATTTGATTGGTTTAATAGTTTGATAACCATGAGAGTTACCAAATAGTGCAGAACAGGGTTATTTTTTTTACCAGTAGCGAGGTACCGCGAAATTGGCAAAATAGGGCATATCTAATTTGGACTGTTTGCGAAATTTGACCATGAAATCAGCAAAGTAGGGGTTATTTAAGTTGCATTGGCCACAAAATTTAGATAAAAGGGGTACCTGGGAAAATCTGGTAATTTTATGTCAATATTTAGTGTCATTGAAAAGGGGTGTTTGAAATTCTAGTCATTGAAAACCACAAAAAAGGGGTTGGTTTTTCCCAAATTTTGTCCTTGATTTTGCATGAAGGGGGGGGTAAACTTGATGAAAAATCATTGCAAAGGGGGTCATTGAAAGATTTGGTAACTCTCATGGTTACCAACTTTTGTGTTGAGTTGGGGCCCAGGTTGCAAACCCCCTAATTTTTTTCTTTTTTTTTGGCATGCTAAAATGCTTGGATTACCACCAAAAATAGCCACCTTACATTCGAACTTGGGGTGGAGGTTGAAGCCCACTAATATAAATCTAGTCTGGTTAACCAGTTAACAGAATATATAATGTTCACACAGCTTTTATGTGACCGCGGTATTTCAGGAAACCAAAAGCAATATTTTCTTCAAATAACAAGATGTCATATAATACTGTAAATTTGATTACAACATTTGAAAGATAGCAAGAGGCAGACATTGAAAGCCGGGATTGAAAGAATCAAGTGTGATTGTCACACTGTACTGCAGCGATACCAATGTGAGACAGCAAGAGGCAGCTATTGAAGTTCTTGTTTTTTTTTGTGAGATATAAATAAATTACGATCTATTGCTTAAAAGATTTCTGCAGGTTCTGCAGTGTTGTTTTCCTTGATTGGTATTCAGAAGCTTTCTTTTACCCTTTTGGTATAAGTTGACATTTAAATTATGTTTATAATATGAAGTAATGCAGTCCTGCAACAACGAAATAGTAATATGCTTGATCATTATTCTTCTGGTAAAATAAAAAGAGGAAGTCTACTCAATCTACTGTCCTATACCACTTGGTTGATGTGGACTTTTTGTCAATTAGACAATGCTGCCCTCTTCAGTTAGTGACATTTGATATTAATATGCTATATACCACTCATATCGTAGAGGGAGTAAAACTATTTCTTGATAGTTTTATACAGGCAATTATTCGTGAAAACATGCTAAACGTGTAAAATCTACTAGAGGAGATTCAACCCATTGTGGGACGTTTTTCCAGGCAGCCAGTCAATCATTTGTACCTCGTTTTAATTGTGTGATATGCACGATCGCCTAGTAGCCTGGATTTGTTTGAAGAACGTCCCACGATTGGTTGAATCTGCTTTATTATAGTATGTCTCTGTTCAAAATGGTCCAGTCATACTTGGCAGGCTTTGGCTTACTCTGGATTTCTGGCCAACCTATATCATGTGCAAATTTGGGGTATACAATGTATATAAAAATTTCTTTTTCTACTAATAGGTGGATGTGACATTTCCAATAATTGATGCTAACATAATTTTGCTCAAGAGAAGTGTGGCATAAATACTTATTAAATTTGCAGTTGTACCATACAAGACATTATGGTGAGGAAGAGCCTCGATCTGGTTTATAACATACAGCTTAAAGTTGTTATCTCAAGCTTGTGGAAAGTTGGTCACGTTGAAAGTGAAGGGTTAATCTATCATTGAGGTGTGTTGCCTGGACACTGTTTTTAATTTGCTCTATGGGGTGGAGTTTCTAGATGATTGTAAGCAGACAACATTGAATGATTCATACAGCAAATCATTCCACCATAGACCTTATAGAGTTTTGCATGTTTGTACCGGGCACTTTGTATTTTAGCCAGTACTAGAATTACTTTGTAACCCACAATCCGATCCACCAACAACCAACACGTTTCTACTGATGCTTAAAATAAAGAGTTATGGTGTGTACCGGAAGTATTGAAAATGTTTTCTGACCCCCAAGCTGCTTTTAAGGTCATGATGGAATATATAAAATGTACATTCAAGGAAATTCAACGCCTAACAACCGTCAAACTGTTGTTTCTCCACTGTGGAAAATGCCTGGTGTCAAACTGACTCTGGAAGTTGTTGACGATTGCCGTTTGTTCTAACCGACATGTTTCCACTGGGCGTGATAACCGGTGACAAACCGCATCAAACTAGATCAAATGCCAACTGCTTCCCAATAGAAACACACATTATGATTCTACCAACACTAATCTTTCAAGTGACTACGTATTCATAAATAGTTAACTCTTAGGCTAGGACATTTGATTATTTTTTAACATCTCCTCTTTATTTACATCTGGATGGAGTTAGGCAAGGGGCTCTAAATGCCCTGGGTGGGGGTGGGGGGACTCAAATATGACAGTGTATGCATGCATGACCAAATTTTTTCAAACACCCACTAAACGAGTTTTACCCTACCAGCAAATTTAGATCAACTTTAAACTTGGTATGGTGATAGGATATGATGGCATGATGTGCTGTATAGTTTTATGTCATGTTATTTGCATTTATGAGTATTAATGAGCTCATTTGCATATTTTGCCTACATTTTCATTAATACACTCTGCAGCTTTATCACAATCATGGATCAACTTCAAACTTGGTATGGTGATTGCATGTGAATATTAATGACTTCAATTGTATATTTCTTTTTTGTATTTACCAACCTTTGTTGTAGGGGCCACCTTAATTACGAACCGCGTAATTCTAGTTTGCATACAGACCATTTATGTGAGTGACCCCTGGGCTAAATGCACAACGCATTCACTGTCACCCGATCTGTTTCTCCTGGAGCTGAATACCGCATATTCCACACACCACCCTGCATTCACTCCAATTCACCCACAACCGCTTGCTCAGTAGAAACACACTGATTGTTTCTGCAGGGATTTGTACCTGCAATCTATACATTGTACTTAATAATTATGAGCCCTTCATACATTGCCAACACAAGTTTACATTTAGTAAATTTTCCAGTCAAACTTCAAAGATTGTATCGTGAAATTTATTGTTCCCCTCTAGTTGGTTAGCCAAGAGAAACAAATTCCATCTTTGGCCAGGATTTGAACCTGGGACCCCTAGGTATATAGTACGTCCCATATCTCTTGGCCAAAGTTTTTGCAACTTAGCTATTGTTGTGATTTTTTTGTCTCTGTAATAATAGAATTCCATTTTATAGTAACCTTCTGACAGAAAATTTTAAATACTAAGTCATCACTGCCTAAGATATTAATTTCAAGAAAATAAGGGCATTTCAAATGCCCTTATTTTCTTGAAGTTAGTATCTCCTGCAATTCTTTTCTCAAGATATGGCTATCCTGATTTTGAAGTAAAATACTATTCTTTTTGGTAAATCATTGATGCTTTAATGAGTGCACACAAAAGTTGCTATGAAACCTTACTGTATTTTATGGTTCAAAGCACTAACTTAAACCATAAAAGTACACATAGTACCAAGTGCATGGGACTGTAAATCCATTCAGTAATGTGACAGCCATAACATTTAGGCCTACACCAAGTCAAATGCTGGTAGTATCAACTTACATTTGAGCAAATGGCTGGATCCAGGTTTGTCAGTGGGCAGTTGCTGGGATTGGATGATTTTTAGATTAATTTCTTCATATGTGGATCCGCCTCTGGTATTTCCATCTAACTTCCCTCAAGTTCTAAAGGTGGCATATTGAACCCCAGCTTCTTAATTATTAAAACTGCATTGTTTGTCTATATACCCCATTAAGTGTTGTAGGATAAACTGTGAAAAGAGAGAAGTTTTTACAGGGACCAAAATGATTTCATATATCGCTAAAAACAATTAATCTCATGTTCACATTTCCTTGCCACATTTCCTGCAAACTGGCTGTTACACTTGTCACCAACTGTAGACCCACCCCGACATGTGGACCTATGTAGACAACATCATGTACCTTATACATGTGTATGCTTTAAAATTGTAACATTTAAGCCCGCATTTAAGATTTCGAGATCAAGCTCGAAATATGTGTGATTTAGTGGTAGAGCAGAGGACTGAAATTAATGGTCATGGGTTTGAGCCCTGGTGCAGGTCAGAGTTGTGTCCTTGAGCAAGGTACTTGATTTTACTTTTCTTTACCAAGTCTATTTAACTCGAACTTACCACATGCTTACTGGAGGGTTTTTGGTGAAGAGGAAGGAATGAGGATGGAATGAAGAAAGGAAGGAAAAAGATAAAGAGAACAGTTGTTTTTTCAGGGTTTTTAACCATGGAATCCTAAGGTTCTAGAGACATGACCGGGGATATACCTTGGCCGGCCAAGCTTTCTGTACCCATATGTGTGTTTGGATGATGATGTAATCAGATCAAATATTTGCACTTGCTGTTGCTTTGTGCTGTAGCCTTTTTGTAGCATTTGGTTGGGTTAGGTGTAGTGTATGTCTCAGGGAGGGAAAGAAACAGTGAGAGCAAGCATGCAGTTTGAGCATCGAGCACTACACGCATTGAGCATTTCAGCCAGGTCACTACTGGCTATTAATACTTGATTTGGGATTTTGCCATGGCTCTCAGGGCTGTAGCAAGGTTGTAAAATGTGGGGCGGCCATGACAAATGTGGGGCGGCCAAAATACAAATATATATGCCCTAACTGAAATAAAGATTAAAAGCCTATCCCACAATTTGAAATAAAGATATAAAGAAAAACATAACAAATTTCTCAAAAAGTGGGGCGGCCATGGCATCCCCGGCCGCCCGCTAAAAAAGCTACGGCCCTGATGGCTCTAAACTATAGCTAGCATCCACCATTATCTATGTCTTTACAACTTCCTCAGCTGTGATGTGCTTCATAAATTTGGAATCCCAACTTCCTCGGCTGTGAAGTGCTTCATCTGGAAGTGTCCTGTCTTCTCCCATATCCTGAACAAATCTTCCAAGAATATGAGCACAACATGGAAGTGACATTATTAATTGGCTTCAAAAACCTTATATCTGATCAGGATATTAAGTCCTTTAAAGATGATGTTAGAGAAGGGGTGTAAGAATTATCTCCCTCCCTTTATAATAGGCAATTAATTGAGTTTTACAAAAGCAAGTTTTCAGTTTACTTACCCTATTTCTTCCGAACAGGTGTCAAGTGTTCTGAAAATTAGCAGGCTTATGCTACAGTGGCTTCCTCTTCGCATCTTATTGTCAAACTGAACCGGTACATACATGTCGGAAGCTAAATCCTGTCAGATTAACATGAAAAGAAAATTGTATTGAAATGTTCAACAACTGGTGGAGCAATGTGTTGAAATGCATGGGTCAGAACTGGGGTCATACAACATGGTATTTTCTCTTGTAATATCCTTAACCAGTCTTACTCATTTATTGTTGATGTCAACTTATAACGTGCCACAGGGAATTCGGCAGCCTCTTTTTCAAAGTGCAAAATCGGTCTAGACAGTGCTACTTAATGCCAAGTTTGAATAAATTAATAGTTCTGGTGATAAAGTGTCACAAACATAATTTTTTTGATTTGCACAAGCCATGGCATCATTACTCAGGCATGAGTACCTATCCATTGAGACTGCTCTGGATTAACTCTATGACACCTGACAACAACCTGTTCGTTTGAGTATGCTGCAAAAATGGATGTAAGAACCACTAGCTAGCAAAGACCAAAGCTTACAAATACTGTTTGGAATCTGTTTATGTTCTTTCAGTAAAATTGTCATTTTGAGGGAATTCCTGTAGTTTTGTGCCAAAGTTGTCCATCTGCAGGAGATTAGAGGTGACAGGCGAGTTCAAAGGGTTAAGAAGTTTGTGCATCTATTCAGATCCTATCATGAGCACAAAGTAGTTGTATTTGACTTATGCCGACTTGCAGCGGTTGTGTACACATATCAATATCAATAATATTATCAGGTCATGACTCTGATCACAAAACATCATTTGGTACGCCTAGCTAGGCCTTACATCGGCAGACAGTGCTGTGAAAATGCTATCTTGGATTTTTTTGCTCGCTGGGATGAGAGAGAAATCAAGTTGATGAAAAAGAGGATGTTAGATTGTCATAGAACTCGACGGAAGAAGGTTCACTTTGAAGATGAGCATTACTTGATGCCTACAGGTGAGTATTATATGAGAGGTGGGTCTAGGAAAGCATTGCAAGTCAATCGTTTGACTTCTGATAGTGCATTGAAATGTTGAAATTTATACATGCATTTAGTATGCCTTAGGGTTCCCAGGTACATGTAGGACCTATACCCGGTATAAATTGGGCTAATGCAACCTATTCAGCAGGCTGAGATTATCGAGTAGTCTTTTATCGTTGGCTGTGTTGAATTTGAAACAAATTGATGGAAACTTAACAATTTGCAACCTGTTGTTTTGGGCAGTTTAAGAGTGTAATTTCAAGTGGGGTTGAAGTTAACAGTGAATCAAGAAGTATTAATGTGCAAAGTTTTATCATATTTGAAGAGTTGAAATGTTTGCTGCTTTTGCAAAGTTAACTATTGTGTGTGTTATATTAGGGAGGTGTTGCAATTTGGCAAATATTTGTTTTTGCAAATGTTTTTTTTTCCAGTTAGGTCCCAGGATTGGCCTAGTCCCAATCTGGGTAGGTGCATCACACAGCTGCACCCCTGGCTATGGGCCTTTATTGGCCTACTCTTTGTGAGTACTAAACTAAGTGTGATTATGTTTGCATTCAGAAAATTAATTCATTTGGGTCACTTGTTACAGTTGGTAAACAGAAATTGATGTATGTGTTGTGGTGTTCATATTCTTTGCGAAAAGTTGTAATAGAATGAAAACCTATTTGAATTAATTTCAACTGGATGATGACCAACATCGTCAGTTAATTATGACTTGTATATCAACGCTTAATCTGTTTTTAATGATTGAAGTAGATTATTTAATAGCCACAACTTTTGGCAGCACGCAGGAGCGTAACTCTAGTCTTATGTCATAGTCATAAACTTGAAACGACCAATAGCATACTTAGTAATCTTTTGTTCATCATCAGTTTTATCTGATTTGTTTTATTGGGTTATCATGACTATTATCGATGTCTTAAGCTTTATGGTGTGGATATAGTCCAGTAAAATTTGTCTTTTGCAATGTATGAGAACAAAATTCAGAAAGGAAAATCTGGCAAAAGAAATAGAAGAGAAAAGTAAAATGTCAAATTAGAATAATGTCAAGTGTAGCGATTGGCAAAATGATTGATTTGATAAAGACTTTGTAAAGGAGTTTGAAAAAAAAAGAGTTTCATAGGAAACAGAAATAATCTGGCTTTAGGAAGTAGATTTGGGTATGGCTTAAATTTCTAGTACCCTAGAAAATGTCATTTTGTGACAGACCTCTGAAAAACTAGGCTATATTGAGAGGTGGAAATAATGAGGTGGTTGAATGCCCAGGATGTAATGACATTTATAAAGAGAATTGCTATTGTATGTGCTATAGAGTGCTGGAACATATTGGTTTCATGATAGCTGGCCCCTGGCTGGCCCACTTTTAATCAGACCTTCAATTGTGATGGTTTTTGGGCTAGTCAGGTTTTGTGTCGAATTTTACTCGGATGTATGGTCTGAAGCTGATTGTAATACCCTCCATAATTCCAGAAATACAGCACTAATTATTTTAGACAACAACAATTATTATCCTGTTTTATCAAATGAAATACACCCAGCTCAATCTGTTGGATCTCAGACTCCTCAATGGTAATAAAAGTGAAATTTTTATATTTGGCAACCTTTTTGGGGGAGGGGCAAAAGCTACAATTTTGCATTCTTCATACTCACTGTTACACAATTCAAAGTATTCAGTCTTATTATAAATTCTTAACAAAAGTGCAAAAACATGTTTTTGGCCTTAGATGCTATTTTAAAAAATTGACCAATTTTATTGTCAGCTAGGTCCAAAAGAAGGTTTATGATTGAGCTGTTTTATTTGGTAAAAGAGGATACTATTTTTAATCCCCAAAATTAGTTTTTCTAGAATGCGGAGTAATCCTCCAGTGGTGTAGTCAGCTTTGTGAGAAAGGGGATGCACAAAATTTCAAATAAAAGCAGGCAACAAGTTTCGTTTTTTGTAAAAAAAGATTTACCTCCACATAAAATACAAGTCACAATTAAGGTAGGCCCCTACAAACAAACAGATTTTACAAGATTTTACAATAATTTAAGGAAATCCTATAATCAATTCTTCATGTGTGATTATGTTACCAAACAATATTTTATCATTCAATCTATTGTAGGAAAATGAACTCCATTGAGGAAATATTTTTTGTTTGACTCCTTAACATTATAAAAGCTACACAGGCAACATGATTTGGGTTGGGGCCACATTAAGGTTTGCCAAGTTGGCCTACGTCATGTGCCACTGACAGTGTAACCCTGAGAGCCCCCTCTGAAGGGGTTAAGGTACTGAAATGTACTGATAATGCTGATTGGAAGTTTAGGAACTGACATTTTGTCTTAAGGGTACTTTTAAAGTTTGATACTCTTAGCATGATTTTGAGAATGCAATATGCTTCTGTAAGTTTACATGAATTGGATTCAGGGCTGTAGCAAGCGGGGCAGCAGGGGAGGTTATGGCCGCTCCACTTTTTGAGCAATTTTGTATGTTTTTTCTTTATATCTTTATTTCAATTTGGGCATATATTTGTATTTTGGCCGCCCCACATTTTTGATGGCCGCCCCACACTCTTCAATCTTGCTTTGGCCCTGCTTGAAATTCTGTAATGGACACTGAAAATTTGATGTACATTATTTGTAGTCAAATTGGGCTTAATTATGTTTGTAGAAATATGGAAGACCTATCTAAAGAGTCTGTGAAGGAGACTACTTAAAAGTAGTCTCCTTCACAGACGCTTTTTGTCATTCCTAACATTTGTCATTCCAAACAAACCATCTGCAATCAAGCAGAAATGACAACTCTGATTTGCTGCAGCTTTCCATCAAATCTCAGGAAATTAGTCCATCCAGAGAAAGGACCCACAATGATCTGGCGGCCGAGAATAAGTGCACATCTGATCACCGCACATGCACACATGATGTTATTGACCAATTGTTTAAAACATAGTACCCCGTAGATGTCAGTCAAAATCAACTGGCCGATCACAATCAACTACTGTAGATCCTTCTATTTCTCACGACTGTATGTTCGTGATAATCACATGCAGTCTGGGTCCGAGACTACAGCACAAGTGAAGAATCAGAATAAACCAGTATTTTGTCCATATTGAAATAGTCAGAGCTGGGGGTGAATGTGTAGCCAACTTTGCATTGAAATTGAAGGTTCCTTGATATCTCCCACCAAGTTTGATTACCCCTTCCCATCTGACCTTTATCCTATGTACTGAAACTTGAAACCATAAACTTTTTTCTACTAATGTTCTAAATTGTTCAATCGTTAGTGTTTTTAAAATACTTTGTAGGTCTAGTAAAAAATAAAGGTGCAAAAAAAGACAAGGAAAGGAAGGAAAATAAAATGAAACAAACAAATAATCAAGAACAACAACAAAAGAAAAGAACAGCAACAACAAGTCATAATTGGTTTTCGTTAGCATAACAATAAGGAAAAAAAAAAAAAGATAGTTTGCTTGTTCAGAATTGGGTTGGTCGGTCGAACGATCGATCGGGATTATTTGTTTTTTAAAATATTTTTTCAGGTCATAGCCAATCATGACTGTGTGCTTTTAATTAGCCTTTTCGAAGCATGAGGTACACAATAGGAGGGCAGTATTCAATATGGGTAAATCCTGCGAAATAAAAGACTTTACCCATTTTGTGCTGCAAGTTTTCTAGCTCTTTATACAATGAATGTATTGCAGTCAGGGGGAATATTTCAGTCTCCATGGCAGGATGCAGTATAGGAAATTTAGTGAGACAGCAATTATTGAATAATATACCATGGGAAGTAATTATTTTACTATTTCATTGATCTGAAATGGTCAGAGCAAGCAGTCATTTATGTTTATATTTACTTGTTCCTAAACAAGTTTGATCAATTGGATACTATGAATCACATTTTTTTTTAATGTTCAAAATATTATAATTTCAGAAATTTGAAAAAGATTAGGCATAATAATAATGACAAATAACTGGTACTAGTGAAATGATAGAATAAGCCTATAATGTCATAACATTCAGTCTATTTTCAGATCATTATTGAGTCACAGCCCTGTCAGTCAGGTTGTCTGATGCGACTGCAGCAACAACTCAAGAAGTGCCTTCATTGAGAACAGAACAACGATTTTAAGTGATGCTTATGGTCACTCCACCCCCCCTAAAAAGTGATACTTACTTACTTCATGCATGTCACAGTTATGATATAGTTTCTGCATTTTGACTTTTTATGCCTCCACTGGAGGTATTACGTTTCCTGGTTGTCTGTCCGTCTGTCATTCCGTCTGCCCGAAGTTGCGAGTGCAACTTCTTGGAACTTGTAAGGTATAATGATGTGATTTGATGGAAAACTGTGATTGGTGCTTGACTTGGTGCCTTCCAGAAAGAAAAAAGGAAAAGTAGAGTATTTCTGTTCAATACGATAGTTTATTGAGTGTCATGACTGAACATGTTCATCAGGACTGTTATCGAAAATTATAACAAGATTTTCATAGTTCTAGTCCAATAAAACAGTATATACTCACTGTGGACCTTGGTCCAAAATCTTAATAAATGGTCAAATTGTTCCAACAGCAAAATCCTCAGCATGCTCAAATGGAACACTGTAGTACCAGTCGTGTAAAAATCAGTGTTGCTTTTTCTTTCATTCTACTGTTTTGAATGACCCATTTTTGTAACTTTTCTGCCATGATCTGATAAAATATGATACCTTAATGTCAAAGGCAGTCAGTCTTCAAAGCGTCAAGGATTCAAATAATGTATCATATCCTAATTACTAATGTTGCATTCATACTTCAGGGATCCTGCTAGTCATAGGCAACCAGTGGGATATTTCAAGTTGTTCAGGGGGAGAATTTTGTTTCACCTTGTGAGAAATGCCCAACTCTCAGGGCTGTACTTGGATCCTACAGTATTTTACCAGAATCTTTAGATTCTCCCCATTTACTATAGTGTGCAGGCTCAGGACATCTGTGAGAATTACAGTAGAATTAATCACTATCATGGTTGATTACCAGTGGGAAATGATTTCTTAGTTTTGGATACTTGGTTAAGATCAATTTTGTATTTCCATTGCTTCTAGGCAAATAAAATGAATAAGCTCCCTTGAGTGGATGTTAAAGATGTTACACAGGAGATTTCAATTCTAAACAGTTGGTCTATATGATAGCCCTAACTGATATATGTTAAATGTAGAGTCCGAAGTTTTCTGTTTTACGGAAAACGGAAGAAAATAATGGAATCGGAGGTGCAACACGGAAAATGACATTTTTGTATGATGTGACGAAAATTGTTAAAAGATAAGAGAAATAAATTCTAAAAACAATCATGAGTTGTGTACGTCAATTTCTATGATAAAAATACTGTTTAATAATACCGAAATAAAGGTATATTACCAAGGCATGAACCCCCTATATCCCTCCAAACATCGTAATAGTCGGCCTATTATGTGAGAATATTCCAATCAGAGCATAATGATCGCGATATTGAACACTTTATTGTGACATTAATATCATTGTTTATGCATTTTAAGCTTTATTCATGACACAGATTTACAAATTTTACAACACGGATTACAACACGGAAAATGGATTTTAGAAAACGGTAAACTTCAGACTCTAGTTAAATGCCCTCATCTTACTGAGGCAAAATGTGTAACATTAATCAGAAATGTTGCATCTGCCCTCTATCTGGATTTTTTAAAATATCCAGTGATACCAAAATAAGTACAAACATTCCCCACATAATATCACCAGGAGTGAAATTATGAAATCCAACATGTGGCTAGATACACAAGTATCTGATGCCAACATTTATTTTCAGCTCAAAATCCCATGAACATGCAATATTCTGCTAAATATCTATTTTCCCATAAATGTGTGATGTTTTTGGATCTTCTGCTAAATATGAAAGGAAATCTCTATTTTAACCCTAACCCAACTGAGTCTCACTAAAGCTCACTATTAAAACCACTCTGTGTGCATGCATTCCACACGACTTGATGACTTAATCAGCCCAAGTCATATATACCCAGGGAATTGCTGCCGGGGCAGCCAAACCTCAGTAGCTACATGTCGGTGATCGTGCGTGGCATGCGAAGGGTTCGGTTGAATCCCGGGGTAACAAGTGACTTTTCTCCTCATCTTCTCTCCTTTTTCGTTTCTTCTTTCCTTCCGATAGCCAAAAACCACGGGTAGGGTTAGGATTAATATGCATGTTTTCCCTAGATTTAGGCCTCCTTAACCTAACTACCATATCCTGGAATAATTTGACACCAGCAATTTAAGCAAAAATCTTGGATTTTACTATAGAAACGGATGATGCACTTCACTAACGCTCTTCTGAACTTTCATGTTTGATGGTCGGCCTTGCCCTTGGTTAAGGTGGTGGGTTAAGGTAGCTAAGGACGGACCTACTATTATAGCTTCTTAGTCATTTGGGTATTAATACAAGTGTTTTAGTATGTGGAGTGGAGGTTGTACAGGCCTCTTCATACATGTAGGACAAATTATTATCGGTAATAGTTCCCCCCATGACATGCAATATTTGCATTTAAAATTTTCTTAAATGATGAAATTATGCATGTCCGAGATACATCACCATCAACATGTGAACTTCTCTAGACTTTAAAGCAAAGTGCAGGGAATCAGGTCATGATGAGGATGGGGAAGTTTCAGCTCAGGAATCGGTTGCATTTAGTGACAGCAATGGCATAATCATTTACACATCCTATTTGAGAGCATGGAACCTCCTGTGTAAAGTGCAGGCTCATTTCAAAGGGGGCATCAGAATCCGGGGGTAGGGACACTCAACTTTAGAAGTGATGTGTCTGTGCCTACCGACATCAGGAAGTACGGGCCTATCGGTATAAAATGTTGTTTAAAAAGAGGGGGTCATTGGGTATAAAAAAAAATGAAAAAGGAGGTCATTGTGTATAAAATTTCAACAAAAGGGTCATCAGGTTGAATATTTTGAAAAAATGGAGCAAAATTGAATTTTTTATTTAAAAGTTGCCAAATTATCAATACAAATTTGCTGAAATAAGAGAATAAGTTTCTGCAATCTTTGATATCATTTTGATCATAAAATTGTAGAAAAAAGGTACCGTAGCCAAAATTAAAAAAGGGGAGTCATCAAGTATGACTTTTTAAAAAAGTGGGTCATTGGGTATATTTGACTTTAAAAGGGGACCCTTAAATGACAGGCACATACCAACTTCTAATACTATAAAAAATTATAAAATGATTGTTGATGTGAGGCCAGCAACTGTGAGACATTTTGGGGTACAAGTTTATACCTTTGTGACCAATGAGATTGTTATGCCGGGATGTTACCAGTATTTTGCAAAGTCAATTGATTTTGGTCATTTTATAAATTTTATAGAAAAATTGCAATTTTCAGAAATCACAGAGCTTTGGGTGACAGCTCATTAAGCAACAACAATTATGGAGATATTTCATTTTGTGCTTTGCAGCAGAAGTATCAGTTAATGAAAATCTTTCATACTTACAACAAATTGTTGGTATTAACAGGGTGAAAGTTTTGGGTGTTGCTGCATTACCAATGAAGCTGTTGTCAACTGTTTACTTAGCTTACAACAAACTTGACATGACTGTTAGGGTCTGAACCCTTAACGGAAGACTTTGGTTAAATTACATAGGATTTACCATGATTACAATTATATCACTGTACCAAGATGGTCGTCACACACATTTTAGCAATGTCAGTTGCCATGACAATATCCCTGTAATAGATTACAAGCGACTATTCTGTAGTCGTCTGCCCGTCCAACTATCATGTCCCCATTTCCTGCTTCTATTAAATTAATTTGAGGCCAAAGACAAAATGAAATTATTTACTATATGCAGATGTATATTCACAACTTGTTAATTAAGTTTAATTGTAAAATTAATTAACTTTTAGCATGGATTAATTTGTCCTTACCTTCACACAAGTCTGACAGTCTGAGATTTGACATCACATGTCACCCATACTATAAGAATGGTATGTCCCAGTAGTTAACTTGTGTGTAGTCTGATCGACACAAAAGCTGTGGAAATACTTGGATGGGCACATTCATAATTGGTTGAGCTTTTCCTATAGGGTAAGCCCATTAGGTCAGGCTTGGTTACGGCTGAGCTACTCAATAATACCACAGAAATCACGCCCCCAACGAGAAAAAGGGCAATGTGTACTGGATTTTATTCCAAGGGCTTTAAGTCCGTGTCCAACATGGCTTCATCAAACAAGATGCAGCGTTGTTTTTCACTGAAAAATGTCATCGAAGACCAGTATATTCATGGTATGTACATAACATCTTGCTTGTAGAAACTTACTTGTTTGTCTGGAAAAGTTTTGTAATGTTTGACAGTTGTTTAGAGTGTTTACATCAGCAAGAAGTGTTTGTTATTTTGCATTTTTGTAGCCTGATCTGTCAAACCTATGGCTGATGTTAACATTCTTTTGCCTGCTTTAGTTAGAAGTAGTGAACCAAATCTTCTGATACTATGAATTATGTATGGATCTATTCTCAGCTATCAAGGATGTCCATGAAGGCCTATATAATATAGTATCTAGATTGTGTGTTAGCTTTATGTTTAATCAGGGATTATTTTTGTACAATATGTTGCAATATGTATTAATTTGTTATGACTATTGTTGTGGGATTGGGTTATTGGGCTGCATCATTTGACAAGCTCGACTGCTATACCATTTCAAAGAATTTAAAAATTGTCTTGTTGTTTCTAGGATGTATTGTGTGTTGTCAGCCATGATTACTTTGACTTGCAACTGAGTTACTATTGAGCTGCCTCTAGGGCCAGAATGGGGGTAAACATGATACTATAATTATGATAGATATTGTTATAGGGGTATTTAGTCTCGAGAATTTTGAATAATTACTTTAACAGGCCATGTAACTACTGTATACATTAATCTATTGCAAGTATGTTTGTGGCATGTGTGGTGTGTAAAAAGATGACAAATGAATGAGAGAGGGTCGAAATGTGGGGCAGCAGGGGGCACTCAACTTTTAGAAGTGCCTACCGGCGTCACAAGTAGGGGCCCATCGGTACAAAATGTTGTTTTTAAAAGGTGGGTCATTGGGTACAAACAAAATAAAAAAGGGAGTCATTGGGTATAATACTTTTTAAAAAGGGCTCATTGGGTATGAAATTTCAAAAAAGGAGTCATCTGGTAAAAATTTTAGAAAAATGGAGCAAAATTCTATTTCTTGTTACAAATTTCAAATACAAATTTGCTGAAATAAGAGAATTTGTTTTCGCATTATTTTGTGGCATTTTGATGATACAAATTTAGAAAAAAAGGGGGTCATTGGGTAGCTGCGACTAAAAAAGGGGGGTTATCAGGTATGACTTAAAAAAAGGGGTCATCAGGTTTATGTGACTATAAAAAAGGGGCCTATTGAGTGCCCCCGGGGGCCAGCCATCGAAATGTGGGTGGGAAGGCCAAAAGACAAATATGCAAGAAAATAAAAGACATCTTACATGTAGATTATCTTCCATGATTGTAGATTTTCATGGCAATAGATTTTGGCATCATCAGAAGATTTTTCAAGAATTTGAAACAATATTTTCTTGTATTACCCAGGCCATGTCTTGTAACATTATTTGTATACTATAAGGTGGAAGAGTCTGGAGGCAAAATAGGATATACCAAATAATGGTGAAATCCGGTAAATCGTGCGGTTATTAAAAGAATAAAGTGTCTTTTATTATCCTGAAGTCTAGACAAGGGTGACTGACTATCTAGAGATGTAGGGTGTGAAATTTGATATAGAAATATGCAAAAAGATGAGTATAACTATATATGTAACAAAAATGTGTTATATATTGATAGAAATTATCTTTGTGGTGACTCCACAAAACTTGTTAACTTATGATGACATATATATGGAATAGTAAAAATATGAAAGTTTTTACTAAAGTTTTCGAAGAGTCAACCCAAAAATTGATAGTCATCATACTGTAAATATGTTTGAAAGAAAGAAAAATAAATGTTTTCTACATTTATTTAAATCAAAGGAAGCATACCTCCAGTATATAGGAAATATATTTTCAAGAAATGAGATTGTATAATTCACCATTTCAGCAGGTCTTGATATTTTAAACTTTTAAAACGTAAAGGTTTTCAAAATCATGGCCTAATCCAGTGAGTCTATTTTCCCCCACTTTCAATATATTGCACACTTGTATTTTATACATGTTGCAAGTTCTTTGTTGATTTGTACAAGACTCTCACTTTCAATTAACTTTCCTTTTGAAAAACAAAACAACAACAAACAAATAGATCAAAAACAAAACAAAATAATAATTAAGTAAAAACAAGTGCAAAACAAAGCTACCAAACAAATTAACAAACTTGTTCTTGCTATTGAATAAATCTCTCCATCGGGAATCAATAGTATAAATTAGCCATTTAATGTAAATGAAAGGAGTATTTCGTGATCCTAGCATCCTCTTTTTATGACATTTTTCAGTACATATCCACGAAAAAAAGCATATTCCCAAAATATCAGTTGATTCCGATTTTTGCGTTTGCGAGTTATGCATGATTATGTGTATTACACTGCTCCATAGACAATACGTTGTAATTTCGTTCTGGTGCACCAGAACGAAATTCAAATTTCGTGATATCTTTGCTAAACGAATTAATCTGCAAGAAATATTTTGTACATAAACATTATGTAGCCAGAGTATTCCAGTGATATAAAAATCTCAACTTTTTTTTGAGAAAAGTGGGCGGATGAGGCTGTGGATCACGAAATGCCCTTTTAATTAATTACCCTTTTGGCTATGAATTAATTAAGTTCTTTTTGATGGAAATATTAGAAGCTATCCTTATGAATCAAAAAGTCTGTATGATTTGGGAAAGGCCAATACTGCATATTTTGTGGTCAGATATTTTCCTGCTCTGCCATTAGTAGTATTTTAGCAGTGCTTATATCATAATAGTCAAGCTTGTAATTATTTCAGAAACGGCTATTGATTTTCAGAGGCTAAAATTGTCAATTTCAGCAAAATTGACCCTGCGGACCTTATCAAAAGAACTGATCAGAACCTGTTATTATGGCTATGGATTACCTATTATCATATGGAATGTCAAAATTTGTTACAATTCAACAACCAAGTTCAAAAGAAAAACTTCACCTCAGACAAAAGAACAATATCACCTTTTGGTCATATGTTACAATTGATATTAAACCTGTGTTGGTTGTGTTGAATCTCTATTCCCGTTTATATGCATGTGCATTTCGCATTTTGTGTAGGTTGGAATGTTGTGGTACAATGTACACATGGACAGACAAATGTTGGGTCATAATAATAGATTTTAAAAAATCAATTGTATTTTGTTTCATTTATAGCCACCTTGGTCCTTGGAACTAGATAGTACTTTATGGTAAAGTACAACAATGTCCTGGCACAAAATAAACTGCATGAAGAGATAATTACGTTCTAAAGTTTGTCTTAGTTAATAATTTGAAGCAATGTGTCCACTCCGATACAAACAATTCATTGTGGAATCTGAACTGCATAATTTCTCTCATTTTGAACATGCTCACAGATGAACGCTTGTTTTTTCCCAGTTGCATGACATTATTTTGTTTCCTTGATAAATGTTCTCCTATAGAATGCAATGTTATGCTCTATTTCATTTTCACAATGATATATTTCTTTTCACCAAGTTTTCTGACACATTTGTTGCAAGATTTATATGGCTATAAAATGTCATAATAATATATTTCTTCAGTCTGAGATATGGAGGCTGTATAATATATGCAGAGGCCGCAGAACATTACTTTGTTTTTAAAGAGGGGGTGCCCACTACACTCAGCAGGGGTGGAGCCAGATCAGTCAAGGGGGGACTAATGTTAAAATATGGCTGTGAAGTGGGCACTGTGATGCAGAGGTGACGTGCCCCTGAGATTTTGGAAATTTGGAAATTGAAGTCCCAATTGAAGCTATTTGGTGCACCAGTTTTAGTCATTGGTTATTATGCGTTTTTACAGATAGGCAAAAATAGTGAGGATTTTTATCCTCAGTGTCAAAAAAAACAAACCCTGAGCAGCAAAGCACCCATGTTTGCATTGGCCCTGGTATTTATATTCCATTATATTCTTTATAAATTTATAGCAAGTGATTGATTAGTAGTAGATTTTCTTAAAAAGTAATGCAGTATCCTTTATGCCCAAATAATATTGAGGGGTCAGAGCCCTAAGTGTATTTTTAGCCAAAATAAGATTTTGGTACCAAAATAATCCTTATAACACTGGGCACCTTATAATTGTAAAGCCACAATGAACCTATAGCTACAGATATGTAGTGGAAAATCAGTGGAAATGTAAAGCTCTAAGTGCAACACTAAATGCATGATATGTGTGAGAGCCAAATGGCCCTAATTACAAAAATGCCTGTATCATTAAATGGTATTTTTGTACTTAGGGCCTTTTGGCTCTGACCCCTCGATATATGTCTCATCCATTATTTAGATGTTATTGCTGAAGACACATGGGAGGGGTGCATAGGCCCGGTGCATAGGGTGCATTAGCGATTTGATTATCCTGAATTTGATAAGAAAATGTCAACGCTTCTGTTCACATTCTGGTAGAGAGCATGCACATATTCACAATGCAAGTTGCAGCGCAGATTGTGAAAATTGAATGTGTAACTATGCAAAACGTTATTGCTGAAGAAACATGGGAGGGGTGCAAAGGCCTGGTGCATAGAATGCATTACTGATTCGATTACCCTAAATGTAGTGTGGTTTAATAAGAAAATGTCAGTGCTTTTGTGCACATTTTGCAAGTTTATGTTCACATTCTGGTAGGGACCATCACATATTCACAATGCAAGTTGCAGTGCATATCATGAAAATTGAATGTGTAACTATGTGAAATGTTCTGTGTAGAATGTGCCATGCTTTACTAATTACCGGTACCATTGTTTGGGAGCTTTTAAAAGAGCTCTTAAATATGATTTGCAACGATAATGTTCCCTCTGGGTAATAGAATACTGGATCAAGTTTTTAAAAATCCTTTACACATAGGTAAAACTGTTCACTTACATGGGCTCAGTGATACAGTGACTGTCTTTATCCCAATTTGTAGACTGTATTAGTTGATTACATTTGGTGCTGGTGGTCAAGGTGTTTTTCTTAAATGAATACTATTACACACCTATTATGCCTACTTTCAACTAACAAGGTAGTCGGTTAGTTGGTATTGAATTTGATGTTTGAATAATTGCATTAATATATTTCACATACCAGATCCCCGGACCAGAACCTTTAAGTTCAGGGAGGGAAGGAAATTGAGGAGAGAAACGTGAAGTGAGATTTGACATAGATTATAAAATAGGAAAAATTATTAAAATGTTCAAAATTTTTGTCGCCATAAAGTAGATTGCAAGTGACTCAACTTCAGTAGTGTTCATATGATTACTCTTAATTCAAGGATGGAATAAAGGAAATCATATGTTGTTCCAAGGACTCATTGTGTATGTATAAAATGTAATTTGAATCACATTTTAGAATAGGCCTATGATTCATTTGATTTAGTGCAGGTATCTATTAGTGTAAGGTTATGATACAGCGTGCGTAATTAGAAATTGTTCATATGAATTTCCTATATAGATGTCAAATTGACGCTTCTGACACAAAAACGCACATATTCTGTATTCTTGAAACAAATTTGGGAGAAGTTCAAACCTGGTATAGAAATGTATTTTCTGGAAGACCCTATGTATCCTAACACAAACAGTTATCCAACTACAAACCATAACACTAAATCCTAAAACTAATCCTCAATGTAACCCTAATCTTGGTCCTATCACTGACCTTATTAAACAAACTCTCTTGCAAAATTGAACCCTAATGCTGGTTTGATACTTTCCTGCCGCTTTGCCGCTCTGACAACGATTTTGCTTCACTGCACAGTCGCACCAGAAACGCTAGCGGTGACCAGCGGCAAGCCGATGTATCGCTCACTCCAATGCTCTGCTCAAGCATCAGCATCGCTAGGAGTTCAATTCAAGTCAACTCGGGAGTGGTGCCACTCTGACGTATGAGAACATGATACCATTTCTGGCAATGCTGAGCGGCAATATTGGCTTTCATTGTCATGCCGCTGAGCGGTGTGCCGCTCCGCTTGCAAAAAAGTGCAAGGGGAGTGATGAAGTGTCACGGCACGCTAGAAAGTATGAAACCAGCATACGGTAACAAAAAAAAACACCTAGTTTAGAGAGTATTCCAGCATTACGCCATGCTTTGGAACATTTGCAGTATTCGTCTGTGTGGTTGTGAGAGCTTAAATGTACATTTAGTGCTCAGTTTTGAGATTAGTTTTAAACAATTATAACGCAATACTGCCCCAGTGTTTCAAGAAATATGCATACGTGACAAATGTTTTGCTTTGAATTTCCTTTGTATGCACATTGATATAGCTCAATGTATTTTCATCAGCTGTCCAATAATGTATATTGAGATATTTTCACTATTTTGTTGCTATGGTCTAAATTTTGTGCATTTCACCCAACCAAAACAATGCTATATGAGACTATTATGGGGTTAATATATTTCCAGCTGTATAGTTTACTGTTCTTGTAGAAAACCTTAAAGTAAATCACTTTTTAACATCTCAACTTTGTGTGTATTTTCTTCCAGAAGATGAAGAGCGTAGCAAGAAGCTGGCTAATGGCAACGGCCACATCTCATCACAAGACTTGTCTGTCCCACAAGCACAAAATATCCCAGGTAATATCCCAGGATTAAAACATGATTCTACATTGTACATCATATGTTTTCTATCTAATCAAGTACATACGCTGTGTGAGTCATTGAATTGGAGAGACACAGTGTATAGGTTCTTTCATGGGATCACCTGAAGCAGCGATATGTCAAGTACATGAATGTCCCAAGTTTTTTAAGGGTGAAGGTTTATCTCTCTGTTGGTTAATATCTTCCCCTATCCCTTTAATTAGCACATGTAAGTAGTAATCGTTGTCTCCATATTCGATCTGGGACATGTTCACCTAAAGATCAGAGGTAGTTCTTGAAGACCGAAACTGCCAATGGCCTTTTTTATTGCCACTCCATGTTAACATACCGGCTGTACTCCTTCCCGTTTAGTTTTTAACATCAGTTCAAATCAAACAATCTTATATTGATTAGTGTGAAGCTTGTATACTATTTTTACCTCAAAAGACGATACTGAGATGCACATGTGAAACAGCTGCCTCAAGGCATTGACATTACTAACTTGCCAATTCAAAAAATATATAGTTCCCTTCTGTTGCTCCGCTGTTCCAAGCTTTCCCAGAACAAAACAAAACAAGATATTAAAATAAATGTGTGATTACCAAGAATATTTTCTATTTCTAAGTTTAAACTGACCTTTTCTAAAAGTATAAACCAATATTTTCCAAACTGAAAAAGTATGCTTGCTTTGAATAACAAGAACATTATTTCTATGTTTATGTTGTGGATTTATGACTCAAAAAGAATACATTTTGGGTGAAATGATCAATGTGGCGAACATGGTAATGGCAGATAAAAATAGAAATATAATCTAAAACTTCCATGGCTGATTTCTGACAAATGCCATGTTCTACTTCCGAGTAGAAATTCATCATACATTTGAGAATGAGTGAGCAAAACTTTAACATATGACAAAATAACTATTTACCAATTCAAACCTATTTAAACCAAATATCTTAGGAAAGCTAGAAATGTTTTCCCATCTTGAATCAGAATAGGATTATTGCTTCATGGAGACATATATTAGAGTAGGAATTTATAATGGTCCATTTGCTTCCTGCGTCCACCATTTTTTTATCAATATTCTTGAACAAAGTTTGATGTGCTGTGGCAAGTGTACAGGAACAGTTTGAAAGAGATGAAATAGACAAGCCGATAAAACTGAATGCAAAGTGCTAGTTGTAATAACTATAAATCTACATTTGAAGGATTTGTGATGGCTTCTTTCCTTTACTCTGTTCCAATTACTAATGAAAACAAGTGTACCAGGGTTGTCTAGACTTGAGCATCTTCGTATAAATCCCCAAAGTACATGGCCTCAATTCCCTGCCTCAATTTCATGCTAAAGTAAAATATGCAAAGAGGACTGTTTTAATAAAAAACAACTTGACATTCTACATTAGAATTGAACTTGATTGCAGCTTAAAAGTGCTTTACACTTTCAATCTGGCTTCTCACCTTTTGCATAGACCTGTAATTACTAACATTTCCACAAATTGTCAAGTATTTACCCAGCATATGGTTGTAAATGTGTGGAAGCAGAATTAAGATTAAAACTTTACAAGAGGCTGTTACCGTGTTATTACCCCCAAATAGGATGATTGTGTATGCGCGTATATGATTTGGTCACACCCCTGAGCCCCCATTCGGGATTTCTTATGAAATCATATAGTAAATAGAAAAACTTGGGTACCAAGGTTTGGTTAAAGTGTCATATAGCACAAATGCAAAACACCAATGGGCCTCTTCACAGTCCAGCAACAAGAAAAAGCATCCAGGCTTCTCTGAATTATCTGATTCTTTGAATTGTAGATAGTCTATTAGTAGCAGCTTTATTATAAAGCTACATAAATCAAGGAATCTTCAAGCATTGATTTAAGTATGTTAAGTCAATATATCTTTGTTAACATAGCGGATCTAAGCCAGTCAGTAGTCAATCAGAATATATTCAGGATAGTTGAGCCGAAACATTGCCTGCCTGATAAACTGATTATGGGATAAGGAATTGCGACAACTAGACTGGTCTTCTTGTCTACAATGACAGTTGACTCAGTTGCCAGGAAACCAACGCAATGTAATGATAATTTAACCAATTATGTATGTATTGGTATAGACTGAACTCAAAACATTGACGTCAAATTATGAGGCCATGTAATGATATATGTTCATAAAAATCTGACCAAACTGAAGCAATTTTGTCAGACTTGAAGGCATATGTAATCAAAAATAGAATGAAGGATTTATCCAATTTGTGACAGCTTAAACTGTGATTCAGGACCCAAGTTTCCTTATTTTTGAGTTTTTAGCCTGAAAATGCTAACATGTCTTATCCCCATATCATATCCAATTTGTTACAATCCAAATACTGAATTGATCAGGGGTTTGCTTGTGGGCCATAGAGGGCCAATCACTTCCCAAAAATCTGTATTTTAGAGCCAAATACACCGTCCTTGTTTTGCTAAGTTTACTGTGCATTTCAGAGCTGCTCAAGGGCCAACCCATCATTGGTCTGTGGGCCCGATTTGGTCTGTGGGCTGCCCATTGAGAACCCATGGAATAGGGTATAGGGTACCATCGGAAACAACCAGAGCTTAAATATATTTTTTTTATTTGATGAACAAAAAATATGTTTGTTTATTGTAAAAATAGTAAAAAGGTGGTATTCACCCTTAGTATTCCCTTGCACAGGGGCGTCGCTAGACCAATATGATTCGGTGGGTGTATAGCATGTTTTGCCGACGGAAATATTTTGTGAATTGTAGATCCAATTTTTTTTAGCCAGGACAGTGCTCAAGAATCTAAAATGTAAAAATTTTCCGACAATTTTTTTATGATTAGTAACTACTATAACATTAACAATAGGTCTATTACGTAACAGCAACACAATTTCCCTTACCAAAATTTAAGCCATATTTAAGCAATATACCTAACAATATATTAGGCTTCAAAGCCTTAAGGTGGTACGAAAGGCAAAATCAAGTTGCTCTGATTGAGATTAAAATAGACTTGTTGCAGAGAGATATGCAAAATAATCTTAAATCGGACAAACAGTTTTTGAGATATTGCTGTTGAAAGATTCTTTGTATTCTATTGTTTTTGCCAATATATTGATGAAGTTAATGAAGAAAATTGGCAAAATGTGCTCATTAATATTAATTTTGCCAATATTTTGCCAATATTTTATGAATAAACCTTCATACTACTTTTACCTTTTTAAATTTTGATTCTGAAACTTTGCCAATGTGTCTCTATGACCTAAACCTTTAACATGTGATTTTCCATAAATCTAATTTGCATATTTGCATAATTAATTAGCCTTAAGTATAATGCTAATTAATTATGCAAATTAGATGGGCGGGAAAATCACATGGTAATGTTTTAGGCCATAGAAACACAGTGGCAAAGTTTCATGTCAAAATCATTTAAAATAAAAGTAGTATGAATGTTTATTCATAAGATATTGGTATAATATTGGCAAACATGAATATTCATGAGCACATTTTGCCAATTTTCCTCATTAACTTCATCAATATATTGGCAAAAACAATAGAATACAAAGAAACTAAAAACATGCATATCTTGACAACCGTATGTCCGATTTCCTTCAAACAAAAACTATTTTGCTCAGTGTATTTAGCTTAACCTATTCAATCTATTCAAATGGTTCTAAATTCATTTTCTGTTTTCCAGAAACATCGTTTTGAACCCCCTTAATATCCATATGCCTTATAAGCAATATTTAAGGCATATTTTTAAGGCATACCTTAGGCATACTTAAGCAATATTTTAAGGCTTCGTTTCTGATATTTAGGCATATATTGCTTACACAAAAAGCAATATATTGCTTACAAAAATAGGCAATATATTGCTTACACTAAGAAGCAATATATTGCTTACACTAAGAAGTAATATACATGTATTGCTTTTGTGATCCAACACATGCTTTAGATCTAGTCGAGAGAATATAGTGTTTTAGTTACCTTCTGACTTTGAGCAACATAGTTTGCGCACACATCAGATGATATAATACTTTTTTGTACATTAATTAAATTGCATATACTTGAACATAAAATATAATTATTAATGCAAAACTAGTCTAAAAGTCTTAACAGTGTGTTGTACGTTTTTCTACCACAGTATTAAGCTAGCATAAAGACGCTATAGACCTTAAGTTATGATGTACTGAATATGCCCCAATATACTCCTCCCTCCCATGGTGCTTGGTCATTCCATGTTTCAAGAAATGCATGCCTAGCTTTCACAGCACCTGAATACTTAAATCAATCGTGTATATTTTTAAGCTTACCTATATACTTGTCCATGCATGCTAATAACACTTGGACACTTCCAAGCAGTAACAACTTTTATAGCTACATGGATCACATATACATTGATTGTCAAATAACATCACAATGTTAATGAAATGAAGGCATTTCATAGCTGAAAACATCAAAAAAACGAGGAGCTTCCATCATCTCTGCAGTCATCACAATTCAAAATGACAGTTGGAAATATATTACCATAATGCACCATTTGACCCTGAGGTCATATTGCTAAATATTTTATATTGCTAATTTTATATTGCTAAATACTAGTTGTTAACAGTATATTGCTTGAAATGTTTATATTGTTTATTTAGTTTTATATTGCTAATGGACATTGGTGCAGGTAACAATATATTGCCTATTGCTAGCAATATGCTTCAACACTGCTTGTGGTATTGCTAAAATAAAGCATATTTTGTTTATTGCTTGTGATATTGCTTAAATATTGCTTAATAAGGCTTCAACATTGGTAAGGGTTCGTAACACATTAATCTTTTAAATGACTCTTGCAATTTGCCATTTGCCAACAATCACATATAGCTTTAACTACATTTGCTGACAATAACATGGTTTTGACGACAACAGTCAATTTTTGCCAACAAAAATTGTGTATTGATGGGTGTCACACCCCCATACCCCCTCTAGCGAGTAACGACAGCCCTGCCCTTGCGCAGAATTCTGTTCCCCAAAATATAAATATGTTTGTGAATGCTGCAAGTATTTGAATTTTTGTGGCCAAAGGAGCAGAATTGACTGGATGTTAAGATTTGAGTAGGATCTGAGGAGAGGGGTAGCAGAGGCACGTACATTGGTATGATACATAGCAAGTAAACATCCTTCAGTACCCCCATGGGTATGACTTACTTGATATATATTGATTTAATCTTCTAACATGGTTATATTTCCTTCAATTACGTCAAACATATGCCTCCTTTCAGACAATAATTTACTGGAAATTTACAGTGTGTCAATTTAATTTATTACTAGGTTATAATAGAGTGTCATTTGGTAGGAGAGACAAGTGTCCCCTATTTTAATCATGTCTTGGCAAATTTCACTGAAAAAGTAAAATGATACTCCACCATTGCCACCAAGATTTATATAATTATTTGCTTACTTGATTAATTATTGATGTAGAATAATGTCCATCATTTGCAGTGTACATGTAAGTGTAGAAGTATGTTCCATGAACTTAGTGTTTGAACTAATAGTGATTTTTCCTGTACTTCCTGTAATTTTCAGAGGAGAAGAAAGCCTACACAGTAGTTGAGCTTGAGAAGAGACCAGGGGTAGGCTTTGGTTTGACAGTGTCAGGTAAGTCGCTCAAGATTATCCTTTAGATGAACAATAAAGTATAATTGTATTAGTAATTTTCATTGAGCCTTGTTACCTTATGTGTGTGCCACCATCGTATAATAATTGAAATTTCCAAGGAAGCAAATTTCTTCCCACTGACATTTACAAAACTGATTGTACTGGAACTAATGGGTGTAGATACAAAATGAGCAATTTTGCTCTCAAAGAGGTGTATGATACAGACAGACTTCAAGGAGGATGCACACTGCAGGATTAAGTCGATTCTGTCATGGAATTTTGAGCCATGGTGGCAAGTTGCATCCCTACTTTCTTGGTTGATATTCCACTGTATGTCACCAAATTTCTCTTTTGAAAATCTACAATGAGAAGTAAATTGTTCAACTAAATTGTAAAATAGATTTGTTTTTTAGCTGAATTAAGTTTAATAACTTTTCAGAGCTAAGATAATTAAAGTTATTATAAATGCTATAAACACTTAAGTATAATATTTAAATTCATTTGAAAGTAATTCAAGTGTTTCAATGTACATTCTTTTGATTTCTTTTACAAGGTGGAACAGACAAAGATGGTCGCCCTAGAGTCACCAACATGCGAGCTGGTGGCGTGGCCCAACGCAGTGATCTGGTACAGAATGGGGATTTCATAACAGCAGTAAACAACATCAAGACAGCAACATTAAGACATGATGAAGTTATCAATTTGCTCAAGAATGCTGGCGAGAGGGTGACATTAGAAATTGAATATGAAATACCAGTAGGACGTGAGTAGTATGGATTAATACAGTCTTTTTATGTGTGTATATTTTGGGTTGAATGTTCACGGCATAGTGGTGACTTTGGAATTATGTTATATGTTATCCTATAGTGTTGCCTGTTAATAGTAAAAATCATACAATACTATTGTCAATAGTAGATTTGGCTTCCATGTGGCAGTGACGTCAGTACTTTGTAACAATTACTTCATACGTGTACAGATAGTGCACATGATTTAATACTTCACCCAATAAAGCATGCACTGACATCCCTGCTTTAAGTAATACAATTCTATTTTATTTTTAATGTCTTCTTTACATGCAGCTCATGAAACTAGTGACACTGCTACCTCCAAGTCTGTAGATATCCAGTTGACAAAAGAAGACCAAGGTTTTGGGTTTGTTATGAGAGGTGGCATCAATCCCAATGATAGCAAGACCAGGCCATTAACTGTGACACAGATAAGGGCTGGAGGACCAGCAGACAGGTAGGCTTATTGTATGTAACAAGTTGTTTTGGGTTTGTTATGAGAGGTGGCATCAACCCCAATGATAGCAAGACCAGGCCACTAACTGTGACACAGATAAGGGCTGGAGGACCAGCAGACAGGTAGGCTTATTGTATGTAACAAGTTGTTTTGGGTTTGTTATGAGAGGTGGCATCAATCCCAATGATAGCAAGACCAGGCCACTAACTGTGACACAGATAAGGGCTGGAGGACCAGCAGACAGGTAAAAAAAAAAAAATGTAGATATTTATATAGCACTTTATGCCGTAAACAGCCTCAAAGCGCTTTACATTTATTCCGCCGTCATTAGAATATGTCGGAACCACGTTTGCAGCCTACAAGTGGGCGAGGGTCCATCAGTACAACGACTGTGACTACCCCTAACAGCTTCCCATTGCACCTGGGTGGGGTGAGGCAAGCGAGGCAAAGCGCCTTGCCCAAGGGCGCAACACGGTGGTGGGATGGGGAATCGAACCCACGCACGTCGAGCAAGCTCTCGGATTATGAGTCCAAGGCCGTAACCACTGAGCCACCGTGCCCTACATGTAGGCTTGTTGTGTGTTAATTGTTTCATGGGAAAACAAGCTCAGGTCCTATTAGGACCATCTTAGGCAAATTCAAACAAGTACAGATGAAACCAGTATGAGCATACTATTCCGGAACATGAAAGATAAGCTAAGAGACAGAAATGGAGATAAAATGAAAAGAGAAGTGGTTATGTTACAAAATACTAGCGTTTAGGACAGGAGCAAAAAAAGTGTTCACCTGGTCTCATTGATTGATTCATTGTGTAATTTACTTATGGGAAGAAAAAATGGAAAGCAAAACTTGAGTGCCAGTGAATGCTGTTGTGTATTTCATTAGCATTTGTCTTTTAGCTGTGTGATCCATATGATAATATATTTTGTATATCAGCTTGAAAAAGAATATATTTTAAGCAATGGATTTGTCAATTCTACAGACATTGAAGGAGGTGTTAAGATATAACATCATATATCTATCATTGTTTGCAGAGAGGGGACGTTGAAAGTAGGAGATAGAGTTGTCAGTGTTGATGGTATGTCTTTCACCAACTACTCACACATAGAAGCAGTCAATGCATTGAAAATGGCCAGTAGAGATGCTTTGTTCAGAATTGAATATGATGTCTCAATTATGGGTAAGTAATGTGTGTTTGTGTTATTCTTGGCAAGTCTTATTTAATGATGTCATTTGGGACCAGCCATTTTAAAATGGAGAGACTCAAATGAATGGTAATAGTGTTCATTTGCCAGTTTATACTAAGACCTAAAACAACCATTGTTAACTGAACTACAATGAGAAGGACCAAGCAAGCTAAACAAAGACTCCACCTTGGTGTGGGGCGGACATTTTAAAAATGAATTTAGAAGAGCAGCAACGACATCACTTGCATTACATTCCAGATGTTAAATCTACATCATATGCAAAATTTGAGAACATTCGCACGAGTCCATTTTATTTTAGGGTCATTTGTCTATAACTGGTCTTTACATGTAGCCCTATGGAGAGAGTGTCCGTTGAGGGCGCTATAACCCCCATTTTAAGAACAAACAGGCGGCATAGGAAGCGCAACACGTGACGTACGAGGCTGGCGAAGATACAGGGCTGACAGCCCCATTCAAAATACATGGTTAGCAATTACAAATGGAAAATTAACATACTTGCAGTGGGGTACTTTGTCGAACCCCAACGGTTTTAGAGTAAGATCATTTTGCTTTGACACCACATAACAAATTTAGAATTGTTTGTGAAGATTTCATGATTATGTGTTAATCCAATGGCGACCTCAAAATTGGCAATATCGCTTCCATCACCGCCTGGAACAAAAATGTGATTTAAAAAAACGGACTCATGCAAATTTTTAAAAATTTTGAGAGAATGTAGTATGAACATGTAGAAATATAATCAAGTAGTTGCCCTACCTGCTCTTCTCCAAAAAAATAAAAAGTCCTATACCTCAATGATAATGAAACCTAGGTGACTCGTACGTGGTTACTTTGATACTCGAATTAAAAACTTATTGCAAGACATTCTGCAGACATTTATTTTTGCTGCTACATTGGAATCTTTGAGTAAAGGAGGACATTTACATTGGAAACCAAAAACTTTGTCTCTTTAAAGCCATAATGTACGATCTTAGAGAGTAAAATTTGTTGATTTTTCACAAACCTAATTTGTTGGCATATTTATAATATTTGCACATGTCCCAACTTACACCTACATTGAATCAGCCAAATTATCATAATTACAACATTAAATCTCCTCATAGAGCTTGTGTGTGAAACAGCCAAGATAGCCAGTGGGGTTTCTTTCATTTTAACCCCGTCTTTTGAGTTAAAATGGACAGAAACAGTTCTTGACAGTTATTACTAATATTATTCATCATTTTAGGTAAAGAATTACAAAATTGAAATTTGACGGAAATCAAATTATGCATTTGTCTCATTGAGACAATATATCTTCTTGTTTGAATACTATTATGCACTTGAGCTATGAATAGATTTGGCAACAGTTGATAACAGGTGGGAGTTTTGTTTTTGAAATGTGCAGTCTGATGTAATAAATTTGATTTGATTTAATCACTTAGCAGGAATGAGAAACCGCATGCAGGAAAATAGGGTCAAATGTAAAGACAAATGGATAAACAAAATGTCGGCACTAGATAAGTGCACTTACAGCAGGTTTTCTGTGTAACCACATGTATTGCCCTCCCGATGATAATCAACTATTAAGTCCCAATTAATTAATTGGATTATAATTTAATTGCAACAGGATAGCCTATAACTTATTAACAATTCCAAGGTTTTCTGATTTCAAAAGTGAATCCAAAGATTTTCACAAATTCATGTGTTATAAAAAATAAAAATAAACAATGGGGTTCTGAAGCATGAGCTCGTAGCTTTGGGTGGATCCACATTTTGTATCGAAAGGGTGAAATATTTCTATTAGAACAAGTTGCTTGTGTATAGTTCATAGTTGCTATGTATTGTCTGGTAATTAATATGTAGACCCTACTTATTAGTATAGGATGGTATCAATCACTGGAATATTGGTATGATTATATTAATAAGGTCCTGGAAGGAAGTTGAGTTGAGTAATGTATACTTCACACCCATGACACTGTGCTGCAATGATCAGCATGCATTATACATAGATAGGGCTTACACGAGTTTCATCTTCATGAGTTTATCTATAATAATTGGCAATTTGTATTAGAAAACTCGTTCAGGAAATTAGGTAAATTGTATTGCTTTTGTAGTGTCTAGCTTGAATAGCCAACCAATATTGAGGCAATTGAAAGAGAGTTTCTTGTAAGTTGTCTTCCTGTGAACTTTCAATGACATCGAAACAATAGTTTTATAGAATTTTGTGTTTTGGGGCTATTATGCTTTTGCTGCTGTACCTCTATAGGTCCATTCATACTATACCACAATTTGCTTTGTGGTGCAGTGCGCTGCTGATATATCAATTACTATTTGCCGTAACTCAACACAACTTGTCCCATTTCCAAGTTAAAATGTATGTAACTTTATTGCGATACCGCAATACAGTATTTTGCAGTACGATACAGTGCGGCAACACACTGCTCCGCAAAGCAATTGCAGCGTAGTATGAACGGACCATAGAGAATTTCTTCCAAGAACTTTGTTGAAGTACATGTGCAAATATTGTATTAGAGTGTTCATTTGCTTTCTTAATTATCCAACTGATTTGATCTGAAACAGATGATTCTTATAATTGCAATTAATTTGCTTGGTGAATGTTTTTCATCACTTCAGATTGTTCACTTTTCTGCCCTTATCTTGACACTGTAAATGAAATTGAGTTCAAATGGCCAAGGGAACAGCCCTAGTAGCATTTCTACTTTAGAGGGAAAACATACATTCATGTAGGGTGTTCAAAGCATTTTCATCAAGACTTGTTTTCACATTTTTATTCAGTTCCTTTTGTATGGCAAAACAAATTTATCAAATCACAGTGTGAATTACTATATGGAAACAGTAGCAAATAGACTGGAAATTACAAATTTACTGTTTGAAGAAACAAATATTTTGCAAACTTTCTTCTTCAGACTATTGAATATTTTATCAAGTCTACATGAACTTGACAGTTCATGAAAAGTACACAATGTGAGAGCATTACCTAGGTGAGATGATAGAAAGTACACAATGTGAGAGCATTACCTAGGTGAGATGATAGAAAGTACACAGTGTGAGAGCATTACCTAGGTGAGATGATAGAAAGTACACAATGTGAGAGCATTACGCTAGGTGAGATGATAGAAAGTACACAGTGTGAGAGCATTACCTAGGTGAGATGATAGAAAGTACACAGGAAATGTTACATTCTTACGCATTCCATTTGTGTACATGAAAATATGTATGCTCAAGTTGTTATGTTCACACATTTGTGTTGCACTAGGGGCAATGTGTTATGGGGAAGGGAATATATGATAATCCTTATGTGATGATAGGTGTTGAAGATGACTTATGTATCAGGAAAGTGAAGATACATGTCTGAGTGTGTGGTCTAGTTTGATCTGTTGCATAGTGTGGAGTGATATGTATGACTGTTACTTAAATGTAAAACTATGATTTGTTTATGTGAACTTGGTATGGTGATTATGCAAGATGAGTCCTAGTGCTGTGCGCAGTTTTGGTATTGCTTTCATTTATATCAGTGATCTTGTTTACACATTTTGGCCATAATTTAATGAATATATATACTCTAACATTGTAATGTTTGTAATGGTGTATAAAAGGGGACACCTTCATTCACCATATAATATGCATTGTTATGTTTTGGGTTTTTTGTTTCAAAAAAGGCAGTATAGAGACCTGAAAGTACAATTTTTGTTTCTTGTAGCATTTCATATAAATCTTATAAGATATATGTCACACAGCCTAGAGCTTGTGTACACATTTTTATTATTATTGAAGTATGAGGGTAAAATCAGGCTACAGAGCAGACCCACCGCCATCCGTATAGCGTTAATGATTTGAGAAGTCAAGGTTGTCAGGTTTCATTTAATGGTGCAATTCTTGTTTGGAGTATTAACTTTCATCAGTCATGGAAGACTGCACATGGTATACTTTGAAGCCTGGACCCACGTTGTGTTTGTAACAACTTGTAAACAGACAACACTAACCATTTGGGGATGATCAAAATGGTATCTTGAGGCTCAAATAAGTGACTCACAGTCAGTGTCAGGTAGTAAGCTTAGCCAGTCATATGGTCATCGTCCTTCCTAGGCTGGCTGGCTGGCTAAAGCCATGTGACTGACCCTTTCACAGGATGCATGGGGAAGGGGACAATGTCTGAAGGTGAAGGGGGCAGGCAATATTACTCTTATATTATGTTGAGCTCTTGTAATAGGTATGGTGGTGAATCATGCTTTATTGTATGTCAAATCTGAAGATTAGGCTTGCATAGGTAGACAGGAGAGCTGTGTGTATGTTTTTGATTATGCTAAATTTAAGAATGTGAAATAATAGAAAGCATAAAATTACAAGGATTATAAATAACAATATATTGTTTTAATACAAACAGCATAAACATAATTAATGTTATACTAATGATCTTCCTTTATGAACCTGGAGAAATGGACACCTCCGAAATGTGATATATGTGAACTATTAGCAACAAGTTACCTCTGATAAGAGTGTTATTACCCATGTTAGCTTGTAGAAACACCCATTTTGTCCACAAGACCATCCTTTTGTAAATGTATTATCTCCAGCTTCCCCCTCCCTTGGCTCAAAAGATTGGTACAAAATGGACCCAAATCATTGATATTTTGAAACCCATTGGACCCAATCATTCTAGAAACAGGTCGGGGTGGGGGGGTTGTTCATTTTGCCTTTTCTTGGTAATTTCAACCATTATACTTAGAGAATAAATGTATTGTTTTTAGCTGCTGGAGTGCATCTATCGTCTCATATAATAAGGGCGACATCATTATTTTACCAAAAATAATGATGTCGCCCGTGTTTATGAGACGATAGATGTACGACAGCAGCTAAAAACAATACATTTATTCTCATTCTTAAACACTTCAATTCAAATAAAAATATCATAAGCAGGCCTATTACAAATTTTAATCAAACTAAATCCTGCATTTTACAAGGAATTACCTAGGGCTTAAAAATTGATCAGTCCTGTTATTCATATGCGCCTACGATTGGTTCAAATAGTGAGTATGCGTATCGCGTTGATGTACACATGCTGACCCGTGTGATATCGTGTCATATCACATGGGTAAGAACCAATAAGATTGCAGGAACGTTCTTAAGTGTTTAAGAATCTCCCATTAACAGCACACTAAAATACAGGTGATGTGCTGGCTTATTATGTCCCTTGGCATCATTAAATGTACCTTCCATCCCCAGGGATCTATGCTTATAAAATCATTAGGGGTCTTGTCCATTAAAAAAAAGATACTCCTTTGATGTTCACCCATATGTGCACTCATAGGATCCTGTGTATCGTCATCACTTTATGATGTTAGTAATCTAATATTTGATCTTGATCTAAAGAGTATTAATTTGTCCATGGTACCAAGATGCTCTAGTATCACCGTTGCTATAGTAATGAAGGAAGTATTCCAAATCAATTTGCCAGTAAAATTGAACTAAATATAAGCCCTAGATATGTGAGTGTCGCACATCGGAAATGTAGAAAACTTGGCACTTCCTTGGGTGGTATGTTGAGTGCGTAATCAAAAGTGGGTCATGATGAAGAGTTAAATGATAAAATTTACAAGAAATTTTCTTGTAAAACCAAAGAGATTAAACCTAGAGAAAGGTTAGAGAACTGACTCAGAATTGCCCTGTATGTAACGCTTTAGTAAACTTGCCATCTTGGTTTGTTTTGCATGGTGATTAAATTAGTGTACTTCTGGCATTTATCAACAAGAGCCTAAAATTGTATGACAATTTGCATCTTGAGCTGTAGTGTTACAAAGGTTTGTACATGTAGCACCTAGTGCACGCTATGCGGCACAATACTTTACATACAAAACGCAAACATGCAGGCACTTTAAGTTTGCTGGCTGCATAGCAAAATAATCCGGAGGTACATTATTTTGACCTCCATGAGTGATCGACACGCAAACATGGTGGAGTCTGTTCCCTTTGGGTCTAATCTCTTTACTTAAAACTGATTTTACAAATAAACAAACAAGCAAAACAGATATGGCAATTTGTTGAACGTTAACAGCCTTTGAACATCAACATTCAAGTATACGGAATTCTTAATGTATATTAAAATATATTAATGATCAATTTTATGTCAAAACTTTGATTTCTGTCAACAGAAGCAGTACGGAATGCTACTGGACCACTTCTGGTAGAGGTAGCCAAGACTCCAGGAGCAAACTTAGGTGTCACACTCACTTCTGCAACAAAACATGGAAAAACTAGCATTGTTGTAGATTCAATCAAGAATGCTACTATAGCGGACAGGTGAGTAATTATTGGGAATTTTCTGATACATACTACAATGTACAGAGGTTAGTGGTAAGATGCATAAAGCAAGGAATGCCTTCCAAACTGATGTAATGCAAAATTAGGTTTCAGGTAGCTTCTTGCACATAATTATATACTCAGATTGTACCAACTGCTCTATCATGTTCCCATGTAAAGTTAGATTCAGGGTGTATCAAAATGATTATTACCGAACAATAATATGTGCCTATTAATGAGTTGCTTGGACAAGAACAAATTTTTAGAGTAGTTTATTAAATTTTTGATTTTTTTTTCTTTTAATTTACAAATTTCTGTAACACAGATATTTGTCAATTAAAAAAAATGAAAAAGTTTAACAAACTATCCCAAAAATGGAGTTGTCCATCATCATAGCAATGTCAACACATGAGCTAATCCCACTGTCAAGATTGTCTCTGTGATACCTGTGTTGTATGATGTACTAGGTACAAGAGGATTAGATTAGCATTTCACAATGATCCAGTATACATCAATTTCTCCTTTTCCTGGGTGTGAGGAAAGAGAAATTTCCTAGCCTTGTACGCCATCTTGAAAACCCTTGTTTCAGGCCCCTTTGCTGGTTTGAAGTCACTATTCCAGCTTGCTTCAGGTGTCTATTTCTGATACAACCAAAACCATTTTACCATATTTAAGAAAATATTGCATTTGATCATTTGTGTACCTTTTGAGATGTATAAAGAACAGGATCACAAACTAAGTTTCCAAAACCATTTGTTAAAAAAGTTGCCAATATCCTAAAATTCAAATACTTGGCAACTCATAACTTTCCCAAAATCTCTAACCAGCGTGTCCACTTCAAAAAATATAAAAGCGTGGTTAGCAGTAGCCTTAAAATGCCCTCTTTCATCGTTCTTATATGTAAGAACTCAAATTAAACACAAAATTGATATTGTCAATATGGCAGAGACAGGATGCGAGTGAAATTTGTGCTTATATTTGTGTATCCTGTCCCCGGTACCCCAGGTCAACATAAAAAGTGGTAACCATGTGTGTTCTAAATTTCGCGGAAAAGGGATATTTTGTTGACTGAAATCGCGGACCGCGAAATCGCCAAAAAAGGGGGTGTTCTGAGCATTGTCTCCGCGAAATTTTTAAAAAAAGGGGTATTTCACAGGTTCGTTCGATCGATGTCTTCAGCCCGAGTCTTCAGCCTCCATCCTCTGGCCCCGGCCTCTGGCATTTCATTGATTCCGCCTCAATCGTCTGGCAGCGAGAGCGCCAGAAGGCAGCTTTTTTACTATTGGCACGGCGGTTTCCCGATATAGTTGTCTAGTGGGTGTTAAACGTATGCTCCCGCACGCTTTGAAGAGAGCTGAATGAGCGACGCGAACATCGATGGTGTCAGATGTAACCGTTTTGGCTGCCGTATACACTTTTCCATGTGGTGAATTGAAAACATTGCGGGAAACATTGGCAGTGATTGGAGCGAATTCTACGACCGACCGAGTGATATTTTTCCTTGGTTTTTAATTCTGTTTGAATTCTGATGCATGTAAGTTTTATTTTGTATCGTTGTTTCTCTTCCCCTGTTGCACTTGAAGTTTGGCGTGCGCCGGTTCGTTCGTGAAGTAAATAAATCAAAGTAAGCTTATCGGGGCATTTGACATGTGTCAAACTAACACAGGATCATCTGGGAGTACAACAGACACAAAGTAATGTTCATACTTGCACATTTTGTACTTAATATATTAAAATATTTGGAGTCATTGAAAAGGGGTGTCTGGAAATCTTCTCATTGAAAACCTTGAAAAAGGGGGTATTTTTTACCCTGATTTTGTCAGTGATTTGGCAAAAAAGGGGGTAAAATCAATGAAAAATCAGTGAAAAGGGGGGTTTTGAAAAAAGGAAGAACACACATGGTTACCACTTTTTATGTTGACCTGGGGTACCGGGATCCTGTCCCCCGTTGTCAAAGTTGTCATAATGGATCACAGTGAACTATAATCAAGATTAGTGCTGGTTTGTATACAAATTATTATCTGCCAACTGACATTTGCCGTCATAGTGACTATGTCATAACCTTAGTTATTGGTTCACGCTTGGTTTGCACACCTGTTAGCAGCCCATTGACTTTGTGTTGTGATCATGTTGATCTTGGTTCTGATACAGACATACAGTCTATACAGACCGACAGATGACACTTTAAATGTGCATATTGCAAGAAGAGCACCAGACAATTGAAAACAAAACTGCTTGCTTCAGAAAAAAAATCTTTTGGTTCTTGACTTGTGAATAATAGTGCACAATATGAGAAAACAAGTTGTGTGTGGTTAAGTGTCATGGAGTCAGTGTAATAAACAGTATGTAATATGTATAACATTCAAAAATACAGACAAATTTTAACAAATTGACCAAGTCAATGACTTGATCAGTGCACTGTGTAGCTATTATGTTACCCTTTTAATTTATTCAACCCACACAAAACTACATAGCTCTTGACATAAGCATCCCAAATATTAATATGATTCAAAAATAGAATTGTTTAGCATTGTCTGTTACTATTTATATCTATATATGTCAAAACTGGAAAGAATATTTTTACTGGCATCAAGTTTGGTTCTAAAATTAACAATGTTAGTGGCTTGGTCATTGTTCCAAATACATTTGACATTTCATTTATATCCTATTAATCTATTCTTACAAGTTTGAGCCAAGATGTTGATATCTTTTTCTGTTCAAAATTGAAGCTTATAACAGTGTATCTGTGTAGCTATGATATCTAGCTTAATTATGGTCATAAACTTGTGCAGGTTCCTGACCCTTATCCTTGTTTAAGATAAATGTTGTTTTTTATACAAAATGTCAGTTTGTCATAAATGTTGTTTTTTATACAAAATGACAGTTTGTCAATATATCGGTGCTTAACATGGCTACTATAATTGACCATTTTCCTCCTTTAATTTCCTTGCGGTCACTGCCTCCCTGGAATGGTGTATATCTGGATATGTGCCATATTTGGCCAGGAATAACCTTAAGAATATATTTTTTCACATGCAGTAAAAATTGAGTTTCATCCAAAAGAAGTGTTTAATTCTTCTGAATTTATTTGTTTTCAGCATCATAGTTGTAATTCTGGACAATATTAATTTGAATTTCAACAGAATCGCTTTACTTAATATGGGTGTTCAAGATTTTGAATGATAGGATGTGGTTTGTGTTCTACTGGTTTCTTGCATTTCTCACAATCATAGAGTTTGTGGATGTGGTCTGTGTACAATGGCTTTTTTGCAGCTCTTGTAATTTGTTTATTCCTCAATCCCAGATGTATGATATCAAATTGAAGTTTAGAGATGACATATGGCTTTGTATGGTGGATGACATCTTAATATCTGGAAAGAAAATTAAAAAGCAAGAATCCTTTTAGGCTTAGTCATTGCTTAGTATGCACACAACGTCAAGCGTTTGCGAATGGACCTCACTCAAAATAATATGCGCTAGACGCTTAGTAGTACATAGTAGTATGCAAATTTTTGAAAAGGAATCTTGCATGTCTAGTTTAACAGTCTGCCTTGGTCTGAAATTCATCCATGAATTGTGGCATGTATTTTGGTACATGGTCACCTGACTGCCTTGCAGTGGATATTTATTTTCTTCTGCTTGCTTTGCATTTTGAGAGTATTGAACCTTTGTATAGATCCGTCATGTTAAACTTGCTCCGAAAACAGTGTTCGCTTGGCAAACGTATGCGCAAAAATTGCATTTTTTTTTTCTTTTGCAAAATGTATGCTTGGGTCTGAACAGCATACACACACACATAACGCACTTTGTGGTAGAATCTTGTTTTGAGATTACCATGCAAGGGGTCATATTGCATGACTAGGTTGTTTTCTGTAGGCTTTGGTTCATATTGGGCAATTGGAGTAGAAATCCACACATCTGCTATAGAAGATATATCCTTAATCTCCCACACAGAGGGTGTAGATTTCAAATGGAATTGCTCATTTAGGTAACCCCATTTGAAGGGGGTATATGGATTTCAACTGTAATAGTCCATCATGGTGGCTGCTTTGCATTAAGTGGGTTAGTGTCTAGAGTTTGCTGGGGCACCTTTGTAGGCTGTAACTCTAGTAAAGGAAGCATTTGGCTGTTATCATGGCTACACATAATTGTACACTAAAATTGAGTAGGCATTGATCAAGTTAGTTCTCCAAATATTGCTTAAATGTTGCATTGTGTTATTTGATTGGAGGAAGTTAATCATGGTTTATGTTATGTTTGAGTGAGTCCCGCGTGACTTCTTATACTAGGCTCTGAAAGGTTGCCAATCAATAGAAGTCCTTGTTTGTCTTGTATTGTGTAAAATGCTGATTTTAATTAAGCTATTCAGTAAAAACCTATTTCAAAGAAAAGAAAAATAAGCATTGAATTAATCTGTGTAATGTGATTGGACTGGAACAAATTATTGGAATGTGACTTTGAAAGTCACAAACCACAGCGTAACTTTTGATGCACACATGTCTGTGTGCGCTTTTGAGATAGAATCGCGATCTGAATGTTCTAAAAATAAGTAACGAAAACAGGTTGCGCACTGGGAGACATAAAAAGATGTAGTTCTGGTCAAACAATTCCCTGTTGTGTAATAAAACACATCTCAGAAACAAGGAGAAGCAAAGATTATTTACAGCTGTTTAAGAAGTCTGCCTAGTTCAAACAATAGAAGTGCTGTAAAGATTAATTGGAAGTTTACAATGCACTAAGTCAAAGAAACATTCTTAGTAGATTAATGTAATGATATCAAAATTGAGCTAATTTCCTTCTGATATGAAATTGGTGTGACACTTGGGATATAGAAGGATCGGCAAGGATGTGGAAATGTGTAGCACATGTTCTTGACAGCAGTATAACCTAGTTCCATTCCCAGCAAACTTTCAATAATCTGTTAACTGGTACAATCAATTAGAATTTTAATTGGATACAATGTAAATTCTAATATTTAAGAATTACAAGGCCCTAACTGATTAGCCAACTTTGATATTTGTATCAGTTTTCAAATTGCTACCATCAATTAAGATATGGAGCTGTTGCATAATTAATAGTTATTTCCTTGTTCTCTTTGCTGTACCAGGTGTGGTGCTCTTCATCCAGGTGATGAGATCCTCTCTATTGATGGCACCAGTACGGAACATATGAGCGTTCCCGAGGCAACACAGCTCCTAGCAACCGCCTCAGAGCAAATTAAACTTGAGATGATGCCCATTAGTCAGATGACTCCCAGAATTGCTTATGCTAGACCAGAAACACCAAGAATTATGCCAAGTAAGTATACCATTCATGACAACTTTAGAATATGTAGATGTGTTAAATAATGTATTATGAAATGAAGGGAGAAAACAAAAACAGAACCAAATACTACTAAAATGCTGAGTGAATTTACTCTGGAGTGTTTAGAGTTAGTTAGATGATTATCATTTTCAGTATATTCAACTTGACTGTACTCATGTTTTAGTATAATATTGCTGATATGTGAAGGCAAACACATTCCTGAATCTAGTAAATTCTGGTTTAATTTTGGGCTCTTGTCAATAAATGCCAGAGATACACTATTTGCCCTCCATGAGCAACAAACCAAGATGGCAGATTTACCATACCGTTAAACACAGTACAATTTTGAGTTGTACTCTTTGAATGAATATAATATCTTTGGTATTGACAAATGCAACATATCCTGCAGGCAGGGGATTTATTTCACAGGAAACTCTGCTAAGATGTGTCCTTAGAATTTGACAGGGTTGTGAATGGCATGGATTCTTTGGCATGGAGTCAGTGCGGGAGTCGGTGTGATCAATGGATTCATATCTGGATGAATGTGACACATAATCTAATCCAATGAAATTAAACTAAAATAGCATTTGAAAATATACATTCATGGGTATTGAAATATAACACAGTAATAAATTCCATGCTATTATGTCTCTTGGTTTGTACATAGAGTTTATCATATCGTCGCCATCCCTCCTGTTAAAGTGATATTGCAACAAAATCTAGGCTGATGAAAGGTCATTTATCTAAAACAAATCAGGGACCAAAGAACAATGATTCACACATCATTTAGTCCAATAGCCATGTGTTATTTCACAGAGATTTTTGATCAGCAGATTCATTGCATTCAACCCTCAGTGGGGGAAAATTGAAACCAAATTCAGTCGCCACAACTAATTCTTCTGTTATCCCAAATTAATTCATTGTATCTATGATTTCATATGATGTCATGCCTGAGTTATAATAGAATGAAAAGAAGATGAACAATACATAGTCCATTGCTATTCCTCTGTGTTTACTAGTGGTGATAGTCTGTATGGTGATTAAAGCTCCTCAGGGTGGATGAGTGTTGAATATGAGAAGAATCACTTGGTTTTGTTGATGGATAGTCTGCTAGCATTAAAGCCTGGTCTTGAATTCATAGGCTAACTTCTGGGTATGACTACATAGTGGGCAATATGCCCATTGAATCAAAACCAAAAAGTACAATTGGCAAGAAAATGTATTTGAGTCAGTAAAGTGCACATTCAAAGTTAATCTGCTAATTTGACATCATTTTAAGTAGTAACAGAATCTCAAAATGCATATGCAACTGTTTCAAATGAAATTGGTTCTCTTTTGTTTTTTCTTCTGATGTATTTTTGTATGTGTGCACAAATATCAGGATATTGAAATAAGTCTGGAACTTGACATTAATTTAACTTGAAATAATTATTTCTCAATGGGCTATTCCAGTTAAAATCCATACACCCCCTATGGAAGACATGACCTTTATCTGTAACACAGAGTGTGAACTTCAAATTTGGTTACCTGAATGGGCGATTCTATTTAAAATCTTCATGTTTGGGAGATTAAAGTCATGTCTTTCACAGTGGGTGTATGGATTTCAAGTGGAATAACCCAATGAAGAGGAAACTTGTTATTTTTCTTTTGGAACAATGGATTTGAGTGTCTTTTCTTCATTAAATTCTTTTGGCTTCCAATCAGACTTACTAAAATGACCAAATTTGAACTTGGTGATGTTTTCTAAAAGCTATATGTAAATAAACAAGTACATTTTAACCAAGTTAGTATACATGTTCTGACATTTAGTTGGCTTACAACATGATGACATTGCCAAGCATGGGTAAATTAAGCTGACATTCATCTGGTGTTAAAATCATAACTATAAGTGACAAATGAGTAAAGAAGATAATACACTAAAAAGATGACACATTGACATAATTGAATGAAAGGTCATGGTTAGGTTGCAAATGAGAGTGATAGGCTACCAGTAACTTTCAAAAGGGATTTGCACTGTAAGGGATCTGGTCAGGACTGGTCATACAGTATGGCCTGGTGGCTACAAGACAGCTGCTTATGATCTACTGGTGTACAATCTTTATTTTTGTGTTCATTAGGCAAAAAAAAAGTCAGGAATAAAAAAAGTTCGCATTTCGCATTTGTTTTCAAACCAGTCGTGAGCTTTGAGACAGAACCTTTTATTTTTTTGCCTTATCATGAAGAAGTATTTTAGTAAAAATATAGTTTGTTGTTTTGTACTGGATTAATTCCCGAATTCTCTGCTGTGTTAAACTCGTAATAGGCAATCATTATTCTGTTTTCATTCTATATATCAATCCAACTAAGTTATGAGTCTCTCCCACTACAAGTTGAAGTATAGGGAGTGAGTGAGTGGTTTATGCCAATTTTGGCTGATTATGCATGATCTTGCAGCAACAGTGGTTACTACTCCACTGACCCACTACTGCAATGCACATTCGTTTTCAGGTGCATAATCCAGAATACTGCACCCCGTCAAAAGCAGAAGCAGGTGCTAAGGTCACAGATTGTCTCAGGGACTTGAATGACTTGCAAAGTTTAGCTGTAGGGGATTGATTACAGGAATGATGATTAATTGTCTGAGCTTGCAGATTGTGCATTGTTGTGCTTTTGTTCTCATCTGCATTGCTATAATAGAATGGAGCAGTGCTCCATTCTGCATGAATCAACCACAACTCTTTGTCATGAGTCTGCATTTATTTTCATCTCAACTGAGTTTATCACTTTTCCATAATGTTATCTTCAGGTGGGTTGTAATTCTTATTGAGACATTTCTATAATAATAACAACGCTTTAATATTATATCAGTTAAATATTTGTACAAGCTGAGGATCATGTTGAAATATTCATATGCTGAAGACATTAATGGTTGCTACAGCAGATAGCAGTAAATACCAACATACTTCAGAAATGTCATCTTCAATATGGTAAAGATATTAGCCTGTATCCAGTACAGACATTTGTGAAAGTAATGTTAAGGTCACAAGTACTTTTAATCTGTAGGATTGCAGACATAGTCTGTAGGAGACCCCTTGGCATTGAAGCATTTACATAGCATAGATCCCCCTGCAGGTGTTAGACTGTCTATCCATTGGTATGGTCACACAAGTAAAATCTCAAAGGAATTCAACCTCCAAGTGTAGAAATTGCATTTCCCTGGATGAGTGAATCCTATACTTAAAGAGCAACTGAAAGCAGTTTAATGTGTACCAATTCAAGTCCTGTAAGCCTCAAAATTTGTTCCCCCAGTGCTATACTCCAATTGCACCCAGAGTAAATACTGATGGATTAAGTTGAAACCACCAAGTTTTCATGGTGAGGTTCAGATCTGCAAAAGTTTCCAAGTTCACTCTGAGTGTTAAAAAACTGAGGCAAAGAATCCCTGGAGGCTTTCCATAGGAACACACTGACATTGCTGGTCAATCAATATAGATGCAAATCAAAATCAGGAAGTGAGGTGAAGCTGAAGGGAAATGGGCATAAATCAACAGTATCTGAATATAGCCTCAGAAAACTGAACCTGTGATGCGATCAAGTACTATTGAGTTGAAAGTGGGGGAAATTTTTTGAGATGCAGCAATAACATGTAGGCTTTGTAATGTTTTACTGTTCATATCTCAAAAACAAATTTTCAAACTCATACTTTAATGGTCGATTTCTAATTACTACAATACCTGCAGATGTATTGGATGGACTAACCCTTGTGATATCTTTTATCCTTCTTTCTGCAGATTTCTCACCAATGAGCAGATCAAGACCTACCACACCAGTGAGTAGCATGTCATACAGTAGTGTCAGCATGGGACGGCTACAGAATGTGAATGGTAATGGCAACTCAAGGCAACAGTCTAGCACACTCGCAAGGAAACTCAAATCTAGACACCAGAAACATGGATCTACAAGTAAGTTAGCTAGTTGGCCATGTCTGAAATAGTAATTATAAGAAGTGAATATAGTACATAAAATGTAGATTGCAACTGTTTTGTGTTAATTGTACCACTATAATCTATCCAGCGTAACTCAGCATGGAAGATACAAAAATGACCACTTATTTAAGAAACAGAGGCCCATTTTCGTACCCAATGAGTGGCCATAGTATACTGATTTCTGTGTAGAAATTCACATTTCCTCTTGGCCATGTATATGTTTTCCAGAAAGTCCTTCCATTGAAAGACTGCTTGTGGCTGTATGTTTTGGGGATACGGACAAGGAATTTAGACATGCATTATGGAATTTATTGTTATCAATATGTGACACGATCTGCTCCATGGGGACCAAAGGAGGCATGTTTGAAAATTGAGTTACTATAATTGTTAACTAATACAAACATCAGGTTATCATATGCTGAAAAAAACCAAAGGTGTAGCATACTTGGTTCTATAGTTACAAGTTTTGTGATGTCTATTTTCTTATGTATTTTCCTGTTGTTTTACTCCATATTTTTGCCGTTACCTCAGTTTCAAATTTGCCACCTTTGGCTCCCATTGGACGTGTCACATACATGATGAAATATTATTGCAAGATTCAGGATGTAGTTTAGTTCTAAACGATTGACTTCATTCTTGTATTCTTTCGTATTCTTTTTTCCTCTAGTTTCCTTGACATCTACAGTGAATGGGCTAATGTCAGGGAGTCAGGTGTGCCATACAGATACATTAGAGGTCACATTATATTCCAGGATGGGTGACTTTGGTTTGCAATTACAAGGAGGTGTCTTCCAAACAGATATATTAGGTTCACCAGCTATCATTGGCTACATAGAACCAGGAGGCAAGGCTGACAAGTAAGTAATTTCCCAGGCTTTATTTAGCTTTCCCCAATCACTGACATCAAATTCTGAATATATTGACAACAAGAATAAAAAATATGTGCAAATGCCTTTTAAAAATTGAAATGTTGGGTATGTTTCAGGCATAGACCTTTATCCTTTTATCTGTGCGTATCATGGCTGACATTTTGCTCTTTATGGCACATGCTATTTTAAGTATAAATTACAAAAGTTTTTTTAAACCAATATGCAACCCTTTTCTTCATTTCTTAGGTGTGGCAACATGCAGGTTGGTGATCGTCTCATCTCTATCAATGGTACCTATACAGAGGACCTAACATTGGAAGAATGTAACCAGTTATTAAGAGACAGCCATCAGCAATGTACAATAGAGGTGGAATATGATGTAGCGGACTCAGTGGTACCAAGCAGTGGTGTGTTCAATATTAAGCTGCCTATCACAGAAGCAGGTCTTGGAATCACACTCAGTGGTAAGTCATGCCAGCAGGATGAGTCGACTGAGACTTGCAGCAAATTACAGGTTTTAAAATCCACTTGTTACTCTCTCAATTATGGTCATTGTGTGCTGGATTGCAACCATCAAAGGTTGGGTGCATGATGGTATTGCAAGTATTTTTGAAATGTGGTCAGGAATCTGTTGGCCTAGTAATATGGTTTACACTATATGGACTTTTACCTTGGCAGTCTGACATTCAACCTCTCATGCCAAATGCCTCTAGGCTGTTAGGTTTAGTATTTCCCTCATTTTAGTAAAAGAGCCATCCTCAGTGAGTTACCTGCTTTGTTTGGGATTAAATACCAGTTTTACTTTTTATTATTGACTAAATCCTATCAAATTCTGAGGTGATGTAATTGGCAAAAGAAAATCCAGCTAAGATATTCTTTCTTTTTATGAGAGACTGGCAACTTATATATATTTGTCCATTTCCAAAAAACAAAAAAGTTTGATAGTCAGGGCCCTGGCTGAATCCACTGATATTCTGTAGTGTAGTTATTGACAATGTTTTTCTCTTGCCAACAGCAACAAGAAATCGCAAGCCAGGGGATTGTCTGCTGATTTCACACATCAAGAAAGGAAGTGTTGCACACAGGTAGGTCCATCAACTTATGCACACCAGGGGTCCATTTCGCTAAATTTTGAGCCCTTCATAACTCAAGCAACCATTCATGAAGTTATTAATACCAAATGCGAGACGTAATTTTGCATAGGGTCCCTGTAGTAAATCCCTATTAGTTACGAAGGGTACAGTTCGTAAGTAAGTTTAGTGAAATGGAACTTACGACTCATTTCAAGTTACCAACAATTTCAAGACTTGAAATGGACCCTGTTTGTATTGTGTGTGTGTCTAACTACTGAAGGTAAAACAAGGAAAAAACCTTTGTTCTATGGGCCCAACCAACCCACATTTTCCGTTTCGGGATTTATTGGGGGGGGGGGTTGTCGCCTAAAGGCAAGGTCATAAAATCAACTTTTTACGTTGTGTAAAGTCAACAAAATTGGCAATTTTGTTGTGCAATATTTCATTATTGAACATGATACCAATATAATATAGCAAAATAATCCTTGCTGCTTTAGTGCTTTGTCAAATGCATTCTCTTGCTTTCCATCCAAGTATCAGCAGTATATAAAAATCTGTGTCAGAAAAAATGGTTGATTGTAGCAAGTTGTATACTGATTTCTCAAAACAAAACAAGATGTAAATCAATATCAATTTTGATACTAAGCCACTAAGAACCGATATTTGATGTCACATATGAACCGATATTTGATGTCACATATGCTAACTCAAGTAGCCATTGTCTAACATGTCCAATACTTAATATGCTTATTTCTCATAGGACTGGTACCCTGGAACCAGGTGATCATCTTCTTGCCATTGATGACATCCATCTGGACAATTGCTGTGTAGAAGAAGCTATACATATCCTTAGACAAGCAGATGACATTGTCAAATTAAGGGTCAAGAAAGATGAAGCCTTTTCAGGTAATTTCAAATGTATGTTTTGTTCTCATGCTGACTGCTTTAAATATGCTTATACATGTAGGTAGATAAACTTAAGAAGTTGCTGTGGGCTCATTGGTGCTCAATTTTGTTTAGATAGATGTTTACTATGCAGATTCTTAAAGGTAAGGTTTTGGGAACTGATTTGACACAAAAAAGGTCAAGCAGAAGCTTGACCAAATGTAATGGAAAATAGGCATAAGAACTGAAACTAGTTGAAAACAAGAGTCGTAGGAGTAAAATGTCATGACAGCCAAACACTTTGCAGCTGATTTTGCATATCCTTTGTTGAAAATTGAAAGTGAAGTTAAGCTTCTTTGTGCCTAAAATAGATGTGCAGCCAAACCACTTGTATAGTCTATGAATTATGTCTTACCAATTTTGCCTTGAATAATATGTGAGTTGGATTTGCTAAAGGTAAATGTCTCTCTTCTTCTCAGATGAACCTGAAGTTAGTGGTGCTATCACATACTCTGTGGAGTTAGTAAGACATGGGGGACCACTTGGTATCACCATATCAGGAACAGAGGAACCATTTGATCCCATTCTCATCTCAGGACTTACAGGAGGAGGTTTAGCAGAAAGGTATGACAAACAAAAATTTTTCTTTGAGCTTTTACAGCGTATTAATATATACACAATTATATTATGATTATTACTCATCTGATTTCATGTACATTTAATTGAATATGAGGTTCTAAAAAGTCATGTAGTGTGATTATGTCTTAATAATGTTGTTAAAGTTGTTTAATGATAGCAGTTCCAGCACAAAGTCACATTCTCCCATTTCATTTTCAGGACTGGTGCTTTGCATATTGGAGACCGAATTCTTGCCATTAATGGTGCTACTTTACGAGGCAAGACTCTGTCTGAAGCTATCCGTTTACTGCAGTCAGCGGGTGATATAGTGTCCCTGAGAATAAGCAAGAGAGATAGAAGAATGTGCAAGAGTGAACCAAACTCAAGAGAGGTAAGACACTAATAATAGGTTACAGCATTGACAGGGCACATCAGGCATCTAGCATAGCAATAGAATCAAATAGCAGAATGTGCACTCCATGTTTGTCATACAAGTGGACTATCTGTGGTATTTTTGGGCAAAGACTGAAATTTATTTGTGATCCCTGTGAGCATGTTGAATTAATATGGAGTTACTATGTGAGAGACATTTTGATTTGTTGGCTATACATTGTATTTACAGACTGGCCCTCAGAGAGCCTATTAGTAAATGCAGTAGTCATTTCAGTTCTGGTGATTGATTGATTCTTTATATTAGGTAAAGTGTAAGTATTTGTGATGTGATGATACCATGAAGTAAACAGGTCTGTATAACAAGTCTTTGTAGAAATTTTCCCATAAATGTGGTATAAAGATAATTAGCTTCAAATGTAAAAGTCTGTAGTAAATGTGATTACATCAATGTTGTGTTCTAATCCACCTATATGGCTGAAATGGTTCAGCATCAGAATATATTGGCAAATACCATGTGCTTGGTGTCATACTAGGCTCCTTGTTCTTCTTAACCCAGTATGACACCTTACATGTGGTATTTGACATAATATTCCGTCACAACTTAATCCAAATAGAGAATTAAAGTTTTTACAAAATCAGTGCAAAAAATTTAAAATACTGGTGGTCTTTGGGAAGTACTCTGTAGTGCATGCACAGTAGATAAGTAGTTAGACTAGATGATAAGAGTTGTTGCTTCCCCCTTTACCAGACTTTTTCTGTCCCTTGCCGCTGTTTACCCCTCCTTATCCTCAATAGCAAAGCATATTCTCCTCCTTGCCATCAGTAGCATAGCATATTCATATTCTCCTCGTATTCTCCTTTGCCTTGTTGTGTTTTGTTAGAATGCTCCTAGGCAATCTGGTTTATGTCATCTACTGAATTGTTGCAAAAAACAAACGTCCGAGCAGGCTGGGGTGAGTGTGCAATTTCAAATGAATTGCATGCTTTCAGGATAGCGCATACTTTCTCTGCCCAGAAAGTTGCCAGTGAAATTGGTGTGCATTTCCAGCTGGGGCAGGATTTAGTTGTGTATAATATAAAACTATTGAGTTGATATCAAAGACATTACACTTACAGAGTACTGACTCTGTCATGTTTGGATGTAGCTCATGGAGGGATGGCAAAATAATGTACCTCTCGGTTATTTTGATGTGTGCCCGGTAAACTGTGGTCAAAGTATGTGCTTCATTGCTTTGTGAGAGTTATGTTGTGCTAAATGCGTCAAAACCAAGCTTAATGACCCATATCAGACGTTGCTGATACATGTTGGAGGTACACTATTTTACTCTCCATCCATGACAAACCAAGATTTACCATAATGTTACACATGGGTCAATTCTGAGTCCATTCTCATTGGACCTAATCTCTGTGATTGCTAGACATAACTAAATCTGATGTTTCAGTGGTCTGCACACCTATCGCTGTCAATTTTAGGCTGACAAAGTAAAGAAAGGGGCAACTTGCCTGCAGTTTGGTAACAAACCCCACAGAAGATAGACAATCAGGACAAAGCGCTAGATCATTTTTAGTTTTATTTTGCGGAGCCAATTTTGCGGAGCCAATATCTTGCCCAAAAGGCATGATGCTAGCAATTATTTAACCCCATTTAATTTTGTAAGCTGGGACAAAATTCCTACCTATACTTGCCTACTATTTATGTTGATGGGTGTGCATGTTTTACATCCCACTCTGTCCAAGCAGTATAGGAGATGCCTTTTAATTCATCTGCCGCTGATGGAGCAACTCTTATAAGGAATGCCACTGCCACTCCTTCTCCTAACCCTGACACTAATCTCCTGATTCTAATCCATCCCCTAATCTCTAACCCTAATCCTAGACCCAACCTCTAGACCCTAATCCTAACTGGCTTTAGGTGGCAATCCTTATTCTGTAGCCTTGCCCAATTGACATACTGTGTATTGTGATTATATTTTATTTTACTTTTACTTTACTACCACTATAAGCTTGCATATGTTAAAAGTCAAGCTTTATATTAAGCATGTTGCAGGTAGTTTTTCATCTTGGCTTGGAGGGCCTGTATTATACAAATTGATAATGACCAATCACAGGCAATATCCTTCACCTAAGCCTACACAAAAGTTGCTTGTAATGAGTATTATACAAAAGCAAACAGTTTAGAAGGAGAGTGTGTACTGTGTATAGCTCAGTGCAGTAATGGAAATCCACCATATTATATTGTAGCACATGAATACCAAAAATAACAACTTGAAATCCAATGATTATAGGCATTTTCAAGTAAGAGCTTTACATATGGCCCATATTATCACAACACATTATATACAGATTACAAATAAGCAAGTTTGCCAGGCTTATAAGAAAATAACCTCCCTTCAATGAGTGACAAATAAAATGTAGTGGAATCAAGGCTGTTGTGGTCTAGCCTCTTTAGATGGGTTTTCTTGTAATATCAGTTGTAGTGGAATCAAGGCTGTTGTGGTCTAGCCTCTTTAGATGGGTTTTCTTGTAATATCAGTTGTCATTTGGCTCATTTAAAAAGAGCCACATGTTTATCGTGTGATGTTTCATCAAATCAATCATCAACAAAGATTAAGTTATTTTATACTTGAAGTGAGGCAAAGATTATCTGTGATTATACAAAGCAAGTTGAATGATATGTGTACATTGTCAACAAATCATTGTATTATGCAGTTTTTACCATGCTTTGAGTAGGGTTTGTATTTGGGAGTGATCAATATTTTGTAAGAGAAGGATGTTGATAGGTTTTCATTAAATCAACAATGCTGTCAACAATTTTCTGAAGCTTTTAACAACTGTTTGGTATTTCAGTCTGAGCCAGATATAAATATAGTTTGATTCTAATGTCAGAAACGATTTGTAGTGATGATTGAAATTTCTGAATACAGTAAAAAACAGCATGCTCCATGGTTAATTTTGCACCTTCAAACATACAAACAGTCTCAAAAGTTGTGTCTTAGTAATAGGTAATTTTCTTTCCTGAAGGTTCTTTGTCAACAATGCCTTAAAAGTTGCTCTTTGGCTTGTAAAAGTACCATCATTTTTTGCCATTTTCTGTGATTCCTTTTTCTCTGATGAAGGCACCAGATGAATCAACCTTCCTTTTACATGGCTACAAACCAATCACAGGCTATGGGAAGTTGAAACTAGTTTTGTTTATTTCTGGCTCTGATTACTAAGACCTTTTTGAATGGATGTGTAGAGTGTCATACAGTGGCAAAGAAGTCCAATGTGAACCAATCTAAGGACTGCTAATGGCATTCAACAAACTAGCCAACTATTGAAAGCAATGCAATTCATATTTTCAAATTCTCTCCCAGATATTGATCACATCTTTCATCATATTTTAGTTTTGTCTGTGTATATAAGTCTTATACAGTCAACCATAATAGGGCTTGTTTTTACAGCTCTTTATGAATTGAAACTTGTGATATATTTAATATTAACGTTTTTATTGTTTACTGTTTTCCTTTGCAGAGTTCAGATGAAGGAGGGCAGTATTCAAGCAGTGGTCAAGGTTACTTCCGTCCAGTTAGTGCAGGACCGTTACATAATGCAATAACAAGCACTCCTATTGGCAATACAACAGGAGACTCGTGGGATGGATACTCTGGTATTGATACTGGTTACCATAGCAACCACACTCATTACTCCCGCTCCATGTCTCTGCCTGCTAACAGGGGACGTCGTGGAAGCGCAGGTGGTTCCCCTCGTCGGCAGCATAGGCAGAGACGTATTCGCTCGTCGTCACATTCCACTTCTCCAAACGATGCCAGTGATGAAGAATTGGACGATGGTCGCCCACTGGGTCATAACTCACAGCACCGTGCTTACAGCAGTGCTGATCCGCTTAGTTCAGAGTATGATGATGAGCGTAATCGTAGTTATCGACATCCACACCCTATGCCCAATAACAGATCACCTATGAACAAACACAGAGACTTCCTAAAGCAAATAGAGGCTACTTTTCTACAGGAAGATAATAGTTCTGATAACAGCCCATTATATAGCCAACCAGGAATCAATGGTAATGGTATACACATACCTAATGGGGACTCACACCAATCCAACACACATAGGAGGAGCCCGCAATCATCATCTGACACCAAATCCAGCAGCTTACAGATTAAAAGCTTGGAAGAGGTAACAGATATGTTTGCCTCCAATCCTCAGGAGCTGCACCGTGTCGTCATGTATAAAGACTCTGATGTAGAAGATTTTGGTTTCAGTGTATCTGATGGTGTGTATGATAAGGGAGTATACATCAATACTGTACGACCAGGTGGACCAGGAGCTAGGAATGGCAACATTAAACCATTTGATAGGATCTTACAGGTTAGTTACATATATTAATTTAGTATGCAAATATTAATTATCCATGAGTGTGATGGTCAAAATATAATCACAAGGTGAAAGATGAATTGTTCCCAGCTCATAGAATGGAACAAAACATCTTTCACAGTGATTATATTTTGACCGTTACACAAATATAAGACTGTAAATATGTCTTTTATATCACACATACATACATTCCATTACTTTATCATCAACATAACACCATGTTTTGCTGTGACACACTTCACTTTTTGGCCCGGCATTTTGGGGTCCACCATATATCTAAATCGCCAAGACTAAGAGTCAGCGCATGGCCTGGCGGATGTGTACTATGTTGCAGCACTGTGATGGTAAAAACTATCACACAGAGAGGCTGATGGTAAAAATGATAAATGGCAATCAACCAATGAACTGTCTGGAATTTATGTATAGTTTGATATAGTTTTGATCTATGTGTGTATGGTCACAAAGAGTGATCTGAAGTGTGGTTCTTAATTATTCTGATTACATTTATTGTCATAACTTTAAGCCACACAGCAAATAGACTTTATTGTTAGCAATAGGGAAAAGGTATACAAGATATACAAGATATATGCGAATGTAACCTTTCTATCTGTGTAAGGTAAAAATTATGTGTCCGATTTATTGAAGCCCCTTATTTGGCTGTTTATATAATGACCATTGAAATGTAGACCTTCCATGACTTATTGTGATTTTACATGAAGTTGATCAAGTAGAAATCATAAGCTTCAATTTGATTTAATGGAACTCTTAAGAACAGGTAAATTTTGAAACCTGACAACAAATTGATCCATTTTATGAAGGTAGAGTTTAAAATTAGATTATTGTATTCTACTTAAATTCCACTATGGTGAAAATTCTTTTTTATTCCATTTCCTATTTTCAAGTACTTCGTCTGAGTGTTGGGGAGAATGTATTGAGGTTTGTGAAATGGAACAGAAAATTCAGTTTAACCTTTGAAATGATAATAATAATTAATAAATAATAATTAATAATAATAGGATACAATTCCCACCCAAAAGTTATTTTTGCGCACTTTATGTTATTATTATTTATTATCTTATTATTATGTATTATATTTATGTTTCATGTTGATCATGTTTCAATACTGTGTGATGTGATCAAGCAAAATAGTTGGATGTTGGTCAAATTGATCTGTAGATATGATTCAAAGAAGCGGTTTTTATTTTTAACTGCTTTTAGCAGTATGACAATTTTTATATTTTAGGAACCAAAGTTAAACTATCATGGGAGTTTTGGTAATTGTAGCTTGTAAACCTAGTAATTAACATTAAAATTTGAAACAACAAAGGACTTCGAACTGTTAGTGTTAGAAGACTCATATTGCCTGATTGCACCATATACCCAGCAAACAAAAAATGTTTTTTAAATGAAATGTGATAAACATGCTTTGGTCAAAACTTTTTAATAACATTTAAATGATGTGTTATATAAAGGTCATGAAAGCATTTTTAAAATCTTTCATTTGAAAAATAGTACAACATTGTTTAAAAGTTTTGTCAAATATTTTGTGAAATTTGCTAAACAATATCAAATATTTTGCTTGTTTAGATCCACGTCTGTAATATTTCTGTTAACTAGCCAAAGCCTTACTTTTGTATCATGGTCTGCACATAACACAATTTCATCTCAGTTCATTTTAATGACAAATATAATGGTGAGGTCTAGACACTGATGGAAAAACATTGGAATGATTATCATAGAAATGTCTCATTTAGAAATATTCAGCCTGCTTTCTTAAAAAATTCTACATGTTGGAGTCTCTGTGGTTTAGCATTAAATCTGGTTTACTACTTACATAAGATAAAATGAATTTCATTTGTGTTTGCATCTGTAGATCCTTTTGAAACGAGCATCATTCTTTATCATTAGGGTAATCCTTATCTAAGCTATCAACACAATAATCATATACTTCATCTTAACTATTAATGTTGTGTGTGTTTTTTTGTCTGCTTGGTGTACCTCTTTGGGCTCTGGAATTGGTCATCTTTGGCCATCAAACTTTTAATGCATAATAACAGCTAACTGCACTTCTGAAGGTTGTAGCTGTAGAAAGAAAGAAGATTGGTCTATTTTCATCTGTATAATATATATGCCAACATGAAAAATAAAATAACTATTTGTTTCTATGTTTTACTTTTGTTGCTTTCAGATCAACCAGACACGGTGTCGTGACTTGGACTGCTGCATGGTGGTTCCTCTCATCGCTGAGTCTGGCAATAAACTAGAGTTGGTGTTGGGTCGCAATAATTCTAATCAAAATGGAGGAGGACCACAGCTTGGTATTCAGCATCATGTCACTCCTAATAGATCATATAGGGAACAAGAGAATGGTGATTCTTCTATGCTTAGTGATACATCATCAAGGACACTGTAATCGGTCAATGATGCCTAGACCATACACATTTTTAGCCAAGGTCAAAGGTGAACTGCTTATGAACCTTGACATATTTTAAGTGATGAGCTTTGCAAAGATCATAAGTCAGTGAATTGTAAATCTTGACAGATTTAAAAATTCAAGAAGTCATTGATGATGTCTGGATGATAATGACAAATCAAAGGTCATGTGATAATGGTCTAAAGAGGTTAATGATTTTCATAGTATTTCAGTGTGTTTGTGTGATCTACAATCATGGAAAATAATACTTTGACAATATGCTGGAACTCTTCATTGCTACTCTGCTAGTTTAGTGCAATTAGAATAACTAATTAACTATGTTTGATGAGAAGTACAAACTTTTCCCTTGCCCATTCCCCCCTCAATCAATGTTAGGAAGACTGGAGAGTCTAATATCAAAAGCGCTATGTGGGAGGGGAGGGGTTGTGATATATATTTTTTATGCCAGAGTGGGTCAACATTATTTTCCATGATTGTAGGTATTACATAAGATATATGGTCCAAGCCCAAAGTAATGGACAAATATTACTTTTGTAAAATAGCATTTCATATTTTTGTCACATATACTTTGTAAGATATTTAAAATATATTTTTGAAAACAAAAAAACTATCCAAGAAAGTTGTTTTTTAATGTGATGAATGGAGAGTTTTGTTAATGATCCTGAAATCACGAAACAGTAATAAAGTCCATTGCTGCGTCCATTGCTGTGTGTAGTGAGGATAAATTATTAGCATAATATATACTCCAAACAGGTGTTTACCCGGCACCCTCATCATATCATATTCAAACATTGAGAAGATGATGTACATGAATCTAATCACATTTGATGGTGCAAAAAAATGAAACATTTTAATATCAACAATGGATTTGATTTGTAATTAATGAATCACTTCACCAAACAGTATCAATCAGGATGTCTTTCACTATAACCATGGTTTAACCAGGGTTTACCATTACCAGTCATAGTGTTAAACCTGATTAACATAGTGTTAATCGGGTACAAATAAGCATAAATCAGGTTTAACTACTAGATCAAGGGATGATTTTATGAAGACTTATGTATAACCTTTTTAGGTCCTCAAATTTTAAGGCAAATTTACAATAGACTCTGCAGTATTAAAATTTGTAATTATGCCATTTTGAAGCTTTGCAGCTCTGTGTCAATTTAGCACAAGAACTTAAATATGGAGAGACAGCCAGACGTGTTTCCTTTTCATAAACCAATGTTTAAATGTACAATTTGTAAACCAATGTCATGAATATTAATGAGTTCATGATAAATGAATAACAGGTTCTGCTGCATCTCCCCGAAACACTCAAAAACAGAACAAATTTAACTTATGGAAGCTTAAGTGCCATTTCATGCTGGTTTCATACTTTCTGCTGCTTGCCGCTGAGCGGCATGACGCTTCATAAGTTTGTCATGCCGCTTGCACTTTTCTGCAAGCGGAGCGGCAGCAGCATGAATATGAAAGCCATAGTTGCTGCTCATATCGTATTATGTTCTCATACGTCAGAGCCGGCATTGCTCCCGAGTTGACTTGAATTCAACTCCTAACAATCTGCCACTTTGGGCAAAATGGTGGAGTAATCACCCACGTGATGGCGCTGGTCACCGCTAGCATTTCTGGTGCGACTGCGCAGTGAAGCATAATCGTCATCAAAGCGGCAAGTGGCGGGAAAGTATGAAACCAGCTTAACACTTTCAATGTTAAATCTGGATTTATCCTTAAAGCTTAACACGGCCTTATATTTTGACCAGTGCCTTTTTGTTGTTTTTATGTATTTAGCTTTGCCATTCATTATGAATGCATTATCAATGAATTATATATTTTGTCTAATGTCAAATGTCTTCCTTATATTGAATTGATATCAAATATTAAACTGGTATATTAAAATACTACATACATTGTTTACTGTAGGGAAACCATTTGTGACAAGATGTACTTATAGATATATTGCACTTGGTGAAAATGTCAACTAATGAATAACTATACCATTTTTACGCTGATGTGGCAGTGACATCAATCCGTAGAGGCAGCTGTTTCATGCATATCCATGTGGCATCTTCAAGCATGTGTACACCAGCGCTTTGAGCGAATGCTAGCAATTTAAAACTGCGCTGAATGTAATGCGCACTGACGATGTCACTGCCACATCAGAGTGAAAAATGGTATAGTCAACAATAAATATTTTGGATATTTCAAATATTTTATATTTGACATTTGGTATTTTGTTCTCTACTGCAATTAAAAACAGTCAAACTAAGTCACTTGTGTTATGTTTTTGTGAGTATTGTTTATCTTCCACGTATAGTAGCAGTGAAGAATGGCAAGTTAATGAATATGAGCTACTGGACTTGCTTTTCCAATTTAATCTGTTGTATTGATGGTGTTGTAAGGTTCCAACATTGCAAATTAATTACACAAGTCTCTTTCACTCTCTGACAGATCAACTCAGGCTTCCCATGATAGCCTCACTTTGGCTATCAAAATGGCTGCTAAAATTGCATGTATTTGTAAACAAATGGTCTAGGCTAAGTTAATATTAATATAGTATTGATACTCCCTGACCTGAATCCATTATGTGGCATCATTTGTATAGCTTATACTCACTAATTACATATTGTACAGTGTATAAAGAGAAATGTAATGTGCAATAATACCCCTGCCTCATGTAGTATTATACCATGGAAATATTTCCATGATTATACCCAGCCATATGTAATACACAATGTAGATATACTAGTGAATTGGCATTGTGTGCATAGGTGTTTGTTTGTTTATTTGTTTAATGATTTGAGAAGTGGAAGAATGCTGAGACGTACGTGACTCAAGGAGCATAGATGAGCTTTAAGGTTCACTTGTTTTGTAGAAAGAAATTCAATTCTACCAATATATATTTTGTGTGCTGTATATATTGTAGTGTTGTCAGACTCATGTTGGTCTGGTATAGCTAGTATACTTGCCTCACTTTGTTCATCAGGTTGGTTGATTAAATTGACGTAATTTTGCTTGACAAAACCAAGCATTTTTTGTCAATCGAAGGTTTTGGTCAAGCAAAAATACAAAAATGTATAATACTTGACTCATTTGTGGAAAAAGCTGTGGTAAGTTACAGAAAAGGTTCTTAAATTTGTATTTTTATTTATACTTGTTTTTCAAAATTATTTCAGTTTATACAAACACTGCCTGAAATTTTGTAATTTCTGTTAAATAAAATGCCTTGCAAAACAAAATAATGCTGAAATAACCATGTTCGTGATCATATCAGGTGATATTGAATTCAAATCATTCATAATTTGTAAGAGAAACTTGTTCATTTATGGGTTCCAGTGTAGGTGTCAACTATTTATTTGCACTTTCTTACAAAGAATCTATTGTCATTTAATTTCATTTTTATGAAATTTTTCCCAACCCCCTCAATGAGTTTGCCATAATTGTTTCTTCTTACAAATGTTTGGGCAACAATATTATTCTATATGACTTGACAACATGACCAAATCTTTATTGAGAATCATAAATTGCAAAGATTTTAATTAAAATGTTATTATTTACCCAACTTCACATCTAGACGTAAAGTTTAAGATGCAGTCTTGTTTTACTAGAATTCAATGCCCTACACTGGTGAGTCAGTACCATTAATATTACTTAAATTATTGATTTACTTTCTGCCTCAAAGGGAGAGACATTTTGTTAGACAAGAACAGAGCATGTGCCTTATCCAAAAGTGTCTTAAATTATATTAATGTTTATGTATACCTTATGATATGTGACCCATCACATCGAAACACGGCAGTTGTCGTCAAAAATTAACTTGTAGGTTATTTTACCAAGCTAGAGGATTGCTTTTAAGCTTTAAAATGACACCTCTTCCATCAATGTCGCATGTAGAATGGTGATTTTATGGGACAAATAGAGTTCAAATTATTATTTTCTTTATTTATCAAGGCCCTTTTTCTTTATTATCTTTAAATGTGGTTTTCCGACAACTGCCGTGTTTCGATGTGATGGGTCACATATTGTCAAACTATAATCTTAACTATGTAAGTGGTGTTTTTTATAACTCTTGTCAAATTGTGTACCATGATTTTCATTTATATACTTTTTCAACTACAAATTATATATATTTTTGTGAAAATCAGAAGAGTTTCACATAATGATTGTACATTCAGCATTTGTAATGTCTGTGTATTACTAGTTAAATATAGTTCAAATGGCTGAACAATGTTTTGTTTTCAAAATAGACTGTGTTTGTGTAGTTTTAATTTATTTCCATATACATGTATCTATCATACAGTTTTCCCAAGCCTCAGACCTTGATTATTATCTTTATTTCTTTTATATTGTTTCCTGTCAATTACTGTTCTCAAAAGTAAGAACTAAAATGATCCAATATTTCTACAAGGTGTGCGTTAACAAATGTCTGCAACACTAGTAGTCAGTCAACCATGTTTGACTCACCCTGATTCTCATTGCAGATAGAATGCCGTCTTATTGGAATGGGATTGGTGTCAATTCAGCTAGAAATCTTACATTAGACAATAGAAACAAATTAGTTCGATCTTGCGATCGACCACCAATGCTTGGTCGATCCGTATTATTTATGAAATCAATTAAATGACTATTGTTAATTGTGATAATATATGAATCTTTGCCTGTATCGACAATGATCAATATAAATTTAGCATTAATGCTGACTAATTATATAGTTGTTAGTTCATTAATAACAAGCATCGAAGCAGCATCGATGATCAATCCAAAGATAGAACAAATTTGTTTCTTGTGCCTTATACCTCAATACAAAAATATGTGATTTTTGGCCCACTGCCTTGTCAAAAGCAACAGCTTACAATTATATAGATAATTATGCTGGGCTCATGACAAAGGCCAGGAAAGATTGGACAAAAGTAACACATTATTTGGGGCTCTGTTTTATGGGGCACTTTATGGGACACTTTGTATCTGATGTTTTGGAGAAGAAAAATCTATTAACAGTGAATTTTTATTTTATATAAGGGTTGTAACACTATATTGGATAACTTGTTTAATTTGATGAAAACACCACAATGTCCCCGGTTCAAATCCTGGAGAACCATAATGAACTTTGTTGGATATCCTCTCAATATGATTTGATTTTTGTTTGTGGTAGATATTTTGATATATGTAGCATATTTCTGTTCACAAGATGAATATTTCTAACATTATTATTTGTGTACACAAACCAGACTTATTTATGTCAAATACAAGAAGTAAAATGATATTTGTGTCTCTAGTGTTTTATTGTATGCTTAATGCTCATCAAGGTAGCTATTTACACACACCATACATACATAAATACATTTCTTGCAGACATACATTAAGGGATCTAAAATGAGCGTTTATTGCGTTTCGACAGTATTTTTGGGACATGAGAGCACCTCAGACCTATCGAATTGCATTCTGAATACGAAGCATGTCTTTCTGATATCAAATAATTTTCATTTTTTGAAAATCACAATATAATACAAATTTTATGACAAATTATAAAAATTTGATATTTTTCAAATTTTTGATATATAACAGTCCTCGAAGTAAATTATATAAATCTAATGACATATTCTTAAAGTGTATGTAGCAGGGAGGAAAAGCCGACGGTCAATTGAAAATTTTGACCTTTCATATTGAAGATATGGATTTTTTCCCAAAAAGACCTAATTTTTTTTGGGTGTTTTGGGAAAAAAATCCATATCTTCAATACGAAAGGTCAAAATTTTCAATTGATCATCGGCTTTTCATCCCACCTACATACACTTTAAGTATAAATCATCAGATTTATAAAGTTTACTTCAAATACTGTTAAATATCAAAAATATCAATTTTAATGATTTGCCATAAAATGTGTATTAAATTGCGAATTTCAAAAATCAAAATTATTTGATATCAGAATGACATTCTTCGTATTCAGAATGCAATTCGATATGTCTGATGTGCTCTCATGTCCAACAATAAATACTGTCCAAACGTTCATACCCCAGCCCTTAACTATAGGTTAATAAATGTGTATCACTTGTTGGGAGTTAGATTGTACAAAATAATGCACACATACGGAGCTGTTGATGTGACAATGCACAAGCCCTGCATGGGGGGGGTACATTAGACGCATCAACTCAGTACAAGTAGTGGAAAAGTGCCTAATTTGCATAAATCTAAAATGGCCGCTTATGCAGGGGTGAAATTTAAAATTGGGTGCAATCTTGCTAAAAACCATACCAATGTATATTCCTCTCGTCATAAGGATTCAGAAAAAGTATAGTTTGACCTATCTCCGATGTACATTTCTTGAGTTATAGGGGAAAAGGTCAAATGTCAAAGTTTGGACTCTACAGGGGGACAAAAAAAAATTGAAAAATTATCCGATTTTGATCAAAATGGTCTCATATTGTTCCGCTTGCAAAAGAATTTAATATAAAGAATAGTTTGTCATATCTCAGGTGGTTTGTTACCTTGGTAACATGGCAACGAAGATCAAATTCCATTGAGCCGTACCTATTGACCTTGACCTATTTTGTGATGTTACCTATTTAACAAAACATCCAAAACAATGGAACTTTTTATCATTTTGATTTATTTTTGCCAAAGGAATAATTTGAGACCAGTTGGATGAAAATTGGAGCATATTTCAATTGTAAACGATGTGGGCCCCGATATTTGACCTTTTGCCTATAACTCAAGAACTGAATGTCAGAGACAAGGAAACTCTTATTTTTTCTGAATCCTTGTGAAGAAAGCAAAACTTTGGTATGGTTTTTAACAAGATATTGACCAACTTTGAAATGTCACCCCTACATAAGCGGCCATTTTGGGTTTATGCAAATTAGCTATGGGTCTCCTCTAGCCATTAATACCAAAATAAGTACAAACATTCCCCACTTAATGTCACTATCTATGACGTCATAATGTGAGGGAAATTCTGGGTAATTATGAGTAATGGAAATTCTGGCTATGTACAAAAGTATGGGCAAAATTGATTTTCGGCTAAAAATTCTACAAAAATGCAATTTTTCCTACATATAATAGGTAATGACTACACTCCTCAAAAGAATTAAAGGATCAGTTGAATATAATCAGCATTTTTGAAAACATTGGATATAATGATAATATTATTGATAATTGTGCTTGATCTTTCATTACATAACTTGTTCCCTAATTCACTCATTACAAATATTCGCTAACACCCACATCTTGAGGGGGGAATGGAGGATAAAATGTCGATTTTGAAGCCAATTTTCAAACATCACCACGGTCAAGGTCAAGTCACATATTGAGATGGGTTTGTGTATGTGATGTGTGTTTGGGTCCATACGTCACATTAGTGGGTATAAGATGCCCCCAATGTATCCCCGGGGTGGTGAAAGTCATTAATGTAACAAGTAGTAAAAAGTCAGTAGCTCTAGGAATAATTTCGCAAGAGCGAAATGAAAATCAATTGATTTTAGTAGAAACCAATGGTGCCCCTCCTCTATGGTTACCCCGGGTAAGGTGCTGGGGTAAAATTGTATCACTAAAATGAGTGCAAAGGATGGATCTACGATTAGCTTAGGTCGTTTGGGCGCAAATGCGGACATTTTTTTTTATGACGGATAAAAAATCTTGGGGTGGTATAACACCCCCTCCTTCGTAGTTCTAGGGTTAAATCACTGTCTGAAATCCATTTTCAATCGTATAGACCTACTTCAAAATACAACAACAATAACTTGACCGTTCTAAACTTGTCCGTCGGCGAACCTAACAACAACAACAAAAGACACTGAAAAAGATATAAATTTATAGGCCCCCAGAATACTTTGGGTTTTCCTTTTAAAATAATGCCCAAAGTTTAGGCCTATCAACAATTCGGGTTTTGTTTGTGTGTGTGTTTTTCGGTTTTTTTGTTTATTTTTTTATGAAACAATTGCACGAGTTTGTTAGAATGGGTCATAGAGCGTTCTTTTAAATTCTTGGACATGTTCGGATGTAGGCCTAATCTTATTTATGAAGATTGGATCGTCGTAAATGTAATTGGAGTCTGTCAAATCTTTGGACATTAAATTACTGTACTTTTTCAGATAATTTCGCAAGGTTGATCGCGCGCGCCGGCGCGGTTTTGCGTTTAGGTGCTGATGACTCGAATGCTGGACCCAATATCGCTTGATTGATTGGTGACGTCTGAGAAAAAATGACCAAAACGCCTCAACTTAAGTTAGACATCGTTGTTCAAACCTTTTCTTACTGATATTATGCAGTAGGCTAATTACTTGGCATGCTTGGGAAAACTAACCATGTAACTCTTTATCTTTTCGTCGGGCGCACACGCGTCTTTCGCACTGCGTACAAGTACATGTACGGCACGCTCGCACGCGTCTAGAATCTTGATTTGAAAAGTCCGCGAATTTTCCAGGCACTGCTTTGGGTACTGGTCACTCTTGGCTGTTTTTGTCATCTCTAAACAAAACTATATTTTAATTTTGTGCTTGTTGATTAACTGACATCGCTATAAGCAATGAAAATCAAATCTGGGTTGATGCAGTATTTGCATCTGGATAAAACTTACAGTATGCTAACGGGAAAGAATGTTAAACTGTTGATGGAATTCTTCAAACTTCTGGATGTTCATATGGAGACATCTTTGAACGGTAAGAGTGCATTTTGTTTTGCTAGATCACCATAGGCCTACTGAAAAGTGCTTTCGTGTCCACTCCATGCGGGTTTACTTTTGCATCACGGTTAAACAGTAACCTACACACTTTTCATTCAAGCTTTGAGGGCAGGGCTCTGACGACAAATAAAGGAAATTAATGTAATCATAATATAGGTAAAATAAGTAAAGGCAACTTACTGGAAAGTTTTTGTCTCGGAAAACAGTTTTAAAAGTCAGCACTTGTAAGTTGTATTATTGTATAATTATGTTGACATACACTCCCGCATACACCACTTGGCTATATCTCTACCTTCTCAAGATAGTAATCTGATTTCGTAAAGCCTGTGGAGTCTAAACAGCTCATACTTTTATAGGCCTTCACCTTGCTATCTACTGAAGATAGTTTTATAATAGGTCTTACAATTCTTGAAATGATGAGAAAGTAACGGATGTTAGCAGAAAGAAAGTTTCAAAAAATACAAAATGGTTATATTTCCTTTGTCTGTAGATATCCAGTTCTATGTGTTTATGCATGCTACAACCGACATGAACAAGAGTCAAATCTACAGGGTTTTCGACATGTTAGATGTGGACGGATCTGGACAAATAGATTTTGATGAATTTTATCTGCTATGCTGTATTCTGATTTCATTGAATGTGAGTCTGCATTGAACTCTCTGCAATAATCACATCGTTTGCAATCGATTCACTTAGACGGACGCGGACCATAGGGCTTTTTGGACTGAACAAAAACCTATACTGGGGATAGGCTACCTATTAAGCCTTTTCGAAGTATGGCGTACACAAAAGGAGGACAGTCTTCAAGTTGTGTAAAACCCGGCAAATTCAAAAGACTTTACCAACTTCGTGCCGATCACTATTACGGTCCGCCATATGAAGAGCTTTGTTGCAAAGCCCATTACATCCACTTGAGCAATTTCAAGAACATCAAAAAATCATTAAAAAAACCAACCACTGATATAGAGGGGGTTTTCAACAAAAGCAGTTTTTGGCGGGATGCTCATCCTACCAAAGCATCCCGCCAAAAACTGCGTTTGTTGCAAACCCCCATATATCAATACTTTTTTGACGATTTTTTAAATGTTTTCTCAAAATTGCTCAAGTGGATGTAAGGGGTTTTGCAACAAAGCTCTTCATATGTCGAAAAGGCTAAAATTTAGGGGTGGGACTTATTAAGGAAGGCACTTAGCCTATAACTTATAAGGGTGCTTCTATTATGCCGTTATTAGGGGATGCTTAGGGCGAATCTGAATACACCTTTAAACCAAAATGTGATTGAGTTTTTGTTTTTTGGAGGGGTGTTATAAAATAGACATTATGTAAAAGCTTGTAAAAAGACAAAGAATAGTTCATTCTAATATAATTATGATATATTTTGTTTTGCCTCCCAGGACAAGGAGGAGAAACAGTTCATTTATCGCCATTCTCGTACCGTCTTTGAGATACTTGATGAGGATGGAAGCCAAAGCATATCGGCTGAAGAATTTTCTGCGTTTGGGTTTCTCTTCAACTTCCATGGCGATGCAGTCAAACAGATCTTTGATGATTTCGACATATCTGGTGACCAGGTAAAACGGAATTATCATGAACCCCAGGGACGTAGCCAGGTGGGGAAGCGCTGGGGGGAGGGCAGATTACCCCTCACCCCCCGATTTTTTTTCTGTGATAAAATGGGGACGGCAAAGAGTAAAGTGTCTTTAAAATGACTAAAAAATAACAAATGGGGACAAAAAAATCGGCTTTGCACCTTCACATCAAAATCGTGGCTACGCCACTGAGGGACCCAGATCATGAGTATTTCATCACGTTTTTCATCACGTCTTATTTGTGGTGTGGGTGAAAAAAGGAGGTACTTTATTGGCTATCTCCAGTCTGTACACAAATTCATAGGCGTAGATCCCGGGGGATGGGGGGATTTATCCCCCCCAATATTTTGCCAGGGGGGGATGGTCCATACAATCATCCCCCCCCAATGTTGACGCCTGGTAATGGGTGTCTGACCAAATTAACCTCATATTTGCCCATTTTAGCCCCAAAAGTGCAAATTTTCGCGCGCATCGCGCGCATTTAATCTACTTTTACACCATATTTAATCAGTTTAGCTTCAAAATAGCAAAAATTTTCGCGCGCTTTGCGCGCATTTATATCATAAACTAATTCTGTCGCCAAAGGGTGCTGGATTGACTATACTTCAAGATTTTTTTTTCCAACTTCATCCCCCCCCCCCAATGTCAAAAAGAAATCTACGCCACTGCACAAATTCTAATTGTTGGCTATACCAAATGTCATATGCATTCTAAGTTTTGCCTCTCTGAAATGTATGATAACCCTCCTCCGACTATTCTATCTAGTACCACCTAAAGCTTGCATTACATGTAGGCCTAAAATTGCTTGTATCTGAACATTGACAGCTCCATTCAACTGACGTATTCTCTCTTTGCCAGGCCCTTGATTACAAAGAATTCAAGATGTTTGCTATGGCTTGCATTGACAGACAAAACGACATTGATAAAAAGAAGAAGGAAAAGATGGAGAAAGATAGGCAAATATTGGAGGAAAAACTTCAACGTAAACTGGAACTACAAGAGCAAGGTCATGGTGGGGAATCACGGCCTGGCTGGATGCAATGGATAACAAACCTATGGCAATCAATTAGGGCTAATAATAGATAATATTTAAATGGGGGAGGGGAGGGGTCAAGATGGTGAACAGAGGGAAACACATTGATATTCTTTCATAGCAATGTGTAATATTCTGCAGGAATTCCAGCAGATGATAGGAAAGATTGAAAGCAAAATACCAGCAAACACAAACATGTTTTTGAAACGTTATTGATATGTTCTGGCTGAAACTGTTTAATATAAAAATTAAATCTCAATGTCATAAAAACGTTTTAAAACGTTCTTTATAAAAAAAAACACTACTAAGTTTTCAAAATGTTGCTGTAAAATTATATATTTTGAGGCAAACATGTTTGCAAAAAATGTTGTCAATACTTATATATTTAACATGTTAGAATGTTTTGCAGCAAGTTTTCAAAAATGTTTTTGAATGTTATTGAAATGATTTATACCCTTTTTCAAAACCCAGGCATAAACGTTTTTACAACATTAAAAAGGACTCTAAATTATATATTTCAATTTGAATGTTTACTAGCATCATTGGCAGCTTTAGTTCATTTTCATGGGCAGCATGTCTTGGTTTCTTGTAACTCATCAGGCAAGCAACCACAAACTGAAACAGATTTGTTGTACATAAATGTTTTATTATAGAAATGTGCAATTAAGGGTAGACGAGGTATTGTTGGTCGAAGCAACCTAAAAATCGATTTTTATTATCTAGATCAATATATTATTGAAAATTAACACCTTGATGTTTTGCAAAAGTTAGTTCTACAAATCGTATACTTTGCAAACTTGCTTAATTTATTGTTGTTAATGAGTTATGTACGTTTTACAAAAGTGTTGTTGTTTCAGCCCTCTTTACAACGTAACTCAAGAACCGCAGCACCTATAAAAGTATATCTGTGATATTTTAATTCTTCTACACACTCGCTATGAATTGAGCAATGCAGTTTTTGCCAAAGCTCACTACCATTCATAAGATGCTGTGAACTACCAAATCACAACAGTTTAAAATAATTAATAACCTTAAGTTGAGAGAAGCATAACTAGGTAGTGAACCAGAAAAGGTGGACTTTGGTTACATAATCAATCTACATATCATTGTCTTTTATAATAAATGCTCTTACAAATATGCTTACTTTGGTTTGGGACTAGCCCTTACAAATATGTTTACTTTGGTTTGGGACTAGTAGGAAGAAGTTATCAAATCATTGTCATTGCTTTTAAGGAGAAATATACATGTACTGACTAAACAACAAGTGGATATATGCTGACAATGCTGGAAGAGTGATAGCATCCACTAGTATTCCCTGAGGTTACCATAATCAATACAGTATTCAAACAGTATATGAAGAGCTTTGTTGCAAAACCCCTTACATCCACTTTTGACTTTTTGAGAAAAACAGCTTTTTTTTAATTGTGCAAGTATTACTTGTTCGATTTGATTCAATTTGGGGTTGGATAAAGTGTTGATGAATAGAAACTAAAAGAATAGGTTTGGGACAATTTTCAAGCCTTTCCCTTTTATTTTATTATTTCTTTCATATCGCACCTTTTGTGGATGTAAGGGGTTTTGCAACAAAATAAATTTACCCCTTTTCTAGAAACCACCTTTGCAATCAAATTTGAGCCCATTTGTTTGCACTACAATTTGTAACTTGACTAATGCTTTGAAAATCAAAAGAAAAATTGAAATATCTCATTTACTTTTTTAATTATGAATTTTGAATTAAATTCGGGAAAATGGCATTTTTTGGGTATTGCCGAAGCTACACCTTTTGTTAATTAAAATGATTTTTTCAAACATAGTGACCCAAAAACAGTTCCTTTTGGTTTTAATAGGAAAAGAATATCCCAGGCTACCAGTATACATCAAAAAAAATAAAACAAAACAATTCTATATTCATTTTAAGTTCAGATTTCGGAAATTCCTAAGATTTCCCAAACGGAAATATGCGATAACTCCGAAGGAAGGTAGTATGAAGGTCAAACAACCACCAAAATGTGTATCTTTACCCATACTATAATATTATGCCAATAACTCAATTTCGCCAAAAGTGGATGTAAGGGGTTTTGAAACAAAGCTCTTCATATATCTGCTGTATTAGCTTCATCTGGATTGTTAATTAAAACTGTTTGATGGGAATTCATAATTACCATATATTTGGGACCAGCTTCTAGCACCGCCAATGGTAACAACTTCAGACAGGAAGAAGCAAGGTTACCAATGAAGTGCTGCATATCATGCATGTATTTTGGGGGATTTGGGGCGTCGAGCAGGGGGCAGCAAAAAAAAAAGAGGCTGCAGAAGAAGGGCGGCAAAAAGAATTATTAAAGAAAAAGGTGCAGAAGAATTATGATGCTTTGCAGTATTAAACTGTATGGTATGTCACAAAAATAGATTTGATAGTATGAATTCCCATCAAACAGTATTGTATCTACCATGTTACTTCACATATAATCGGGTTACACGCTGACACTAAATGGATTTGTTTCTTTTTTTTATCAAAATACAGTTCAACAAAGATAATACTTGCAAAATTTTCATTGGGTGTGAGTAATTTGAACATGATCATCTAACATTCTGTATTACAGCATCTCTTGATTGTTATGAAATAATTAAAAATAGATATCATCCATCTATCTATATACCAAACCCACACTGAGTGATGGATAGATGAGCAAAATATAACAATGTATCTGTAAATGAGGGATAATATTTCATATCACACAAATATACATGATTAAAAATATGTTTTAATATAACCAATATAACCAATATAAGCCTTAATACCTTAAAAGCAATATACATGTATGCACATAATCATATCACATGGCTGAGGGCAAAACCATAGCAACACTTACTTTAGATATTGTATTTACTACGAAGTACGAGGTATACAAATCAAAGATACCAGGTCTTGTCTTTTTGTTTTTCTTGCTGGCTTTGAATTTTAAGATCAGGACTCACACTTAATCATTTGATCAACTTGCCCAGATTAGACCAGTTGTTGTGGTTTACAAGTTGCCCACTAGCATTTCAACTAGCCCACAAAGTAAAAAAAAAGATTAAGTGGGTCACCTTTTTTGATATAATGTCAAACTACAAGGGTAGCACACTTTTATGTTAAACAAGACAGGCATGGCAGGAAAAAGTGGGCAATACGGGAAGCTCATTGCCAGGAAATGTTTGGTTTTTGACCAAAAAAATAAAGAAATACATAAGGGAAGTATGTCATACTGGAGGGAAATTTGGTAAAACTGGAGGGAAATTCTGGATTGCTTGCAGGAAAAAAACCCCATTTTTCAGCCTCTGCAAGACAGGTAAGAACAGGAATAGATTCCTCTAACATGTGGGATAGAACAGAGATTTTATAATTAGTGCCAATATTAGTACTTGCAGGGAATTGTAGCCAGAACCGATCATTCAGAACTTACACATGATTTGAGATACAACATTTTTTGAATTATCCACATCAGTATTTAAGAGTTGCACAATTTTATTGGCAAGTTTATGCAATTAATTGTAATTGTAAGATAAAATTCATCATAAAATCCATTTACTCAAGGATGATTTATACAAATCATAACCATAGTCATTTACAATAGGGACCCTTTGTAAAGTAGCCTTTTTTTTTTTGATGAGTTACTTCAGATGGATTTAAAAGGCTTTGTAAAATTGTCCATTTTCAAATAAAGCTTTGAAAGTAGCACCACATCTTACAAGAAACCATTGCCTGTGAAGGCACTCCTAGCATCTTCCATCTGTTGTTTTGTCAATGGCAAGAGAGGAGAACGTACAGGACCACCGTAGAGACCAAACCATTCCATAGACTGCTTGAGACCAGGCACACCAAACTTACTGGTAACCTGGTAAAAAAGACAAAGAACATGATGGCCAAATGAAATACAGCACATAAGTTATAGGAACAGAATATCAGCATTTAGATTGATGAATGCAAAGACTAGAGGTGTAGCACGAGTCATCTTTTCAACAACTCTTCCTATACCTTTGTACAGGAGTCAACCATTGTTAATCCGTGATGAATCCACACTTGTACAGTAGCGTATACGCGAATGCAAGCGTGAATATGCGTTACGTGTGAGCACGTTAATTTGTCATGCCTGGAACCTGTGTGCGAATACACATTTACAAGTTGAATTCCGTATTTTTTGGAGGTAGCGGCTCAACATTGCTGCTTTATTCTGTAGTTTTATTGCTGAAATCACAAATCTTTTTGTAAGGCTGATTAACTGACATTCCTCATGAAATAATTCTTTGAATTATACGGTCTTTAGCTTGTTTTCATTGTTGAAAGGGATTCAATCATGTTTCATCATTGTTTAACAACTCATGTCCAGGGCGTCACGCAGAGGATGCGGCCGCATCGTTGTTAAACAGTGATGAACAACGGTGAAACATGATTGAATCCCTATATTAAGGACTATGCTAACTGAGATGATACTAGCTGTTGCTTGACATTTTTGCTTTAAATATCAGCACTTATGAAAGGTATGTTATTTCCTTTCATATTATCAACAATAATTTTGATATGTCCACAATCCATGTTCAAATTTATTTATTTATTATATTTTCATGATGTAATTGTCAATAACATCATTCAATGAAATGTTGCAAATTATTGGGATTATAAGAAAGTACTTACAGCTGCATTTGGTGCAATAAGCCTGTGCTGTAAAGACCTAGCCTCGTCATATTTGCCTGTATGGTACAGCTTATGAAGATCACAACACTCATTACCAAGGACATTGGCTAAAGCACACACACCTCCAACAGCACCTAGTGATTCACAGAGAGACACAAATCTGAAATTAGAGCATGTTTATACTGAGCATCTACCATTACTGCACTTTTATTCCCCAACATTTTCAATGCTGTCACTGTCAACCAGGTCATTACTGCTGCATTGCAAATGCAGGGAAATGACTGGGGAAGGGTGAAGCCCAGACAAACTTTTTCAGGACCTTCAAGCTGCTTTAAGGTCACATTTTGATTGCTTGCACTGTATTGTTTGCACTCGCACTGCATTGCTCATTATTGTATTGTACTGTTTCTTCTGGACACATCACCGAATATTAACCACCTCAAAAGGTGGTTGGTAATTTCTTGTTTAATTTCAGAATACCTTTTGATAACATTAATTCATAACCTCTGTGTACCACACCATATGTACCTCCCAAATTGCTTGTTGCGTTAGATGATACACAGATATATATGCAGAGGTTATTTCATTTCAGCATTTCTGCCTGTGATGTTACAAGTACTTATCTGGTACAATCTCATCCGGGTGTGGGATCCTATGCAACAAAACAGTTCATGCGCATGAAACTACCATATTTGAACAATGCAGTTGAAACAACCATTCAAAATCACTTTTATCAGTCAAGCTTAATTTCTGTTAGTGCCTAATGCTACTTTGGCAATGTGTCTTGAGTTGACAAGCACTAATGATGCATGGATACTTTGGTCTTGGTAAGTTTTGTTTTTACTTATACTGAGTGACTTTTTATGCATGCTTACCAACTGCATATGCTGGTAATAAAAAGCTTGCGGAGCCTGCTAATACTTGGAAGTTATTTCCTTTGGTTTTGTGTACCACTGAGCCTATCTTGGCAACCTGTCATATCAAAATAAAAGAAAACAAAAACATCATATAAGTGATCAGTCACAAAAATCACATTTGAGATGATACTGTCATCTTAATTAGATTTTGATCAGCTTTATTTTGAGACATCACTGGTCAAAATTGATCAAGGCATTAAGATATTATAAGCAAAAATATGATATGTTATGATTTTAAAAATAAATTTTGTTCTTTATTTGGGTAATTCAATCCATATCTTGAAAAGCAGTTTGCTGCAAAGTCTTCACTTTGATGTAACTAGTCACATATATTTACTGACATTTTACATTGAATTTTTCTAGGCCATTGGGAGACTACCCCGTAGTCCACTTGCCCATTGTGCATACTCTGGATATTGTATTTAAGCTTAAAACTCTGATTTAATTAATGTGTGCACAATTGATAGATTTTCACATCTGTTCTTTTCAGTCACCCTACTCCCTCTGTTTGTTAGCTTCCCAAGTGGACTACTGACTTTGGATTGCGGTCAGAGATGCTTAACACGGCTGTCTATGAGCTTCTATGGATGAGATTGTCGGAAATCTGGCCTACTAAAATTGGCCATGATGTAATGCATCTTTAAATGGATCTGGCTTGTGATTGGTCGCCCGATCTCGTTATGGTTTAAATCCTCCGGTACCTGTCATTACCATTAATAACTACATGGTACACAAGTATGTGGCGTACCCCGCCTTTGTGTTGTGTAATTGCATGAATGCGTCAATAAGTGCATGAACGCGTCTTGTATTTGCTTGCGGTTAAATTTGATTGATAAACAAGTATGATTGACAGTGTGGGTGTTAGGGACTTTGCCCGTTCAAAATCCCGTTTAAAATTGAAAGTCCATAGTCTATTTTTAACATGGAATTTCGCGATTAATAAACTGGCAGATTCTAAAATCAGAATTGTTCAGTATTGAAGTGCCAATACAATGATGACATTATGATATGTTGCATTCAATAATATAAGCCTCACGTACACTTTACTTTTTACTGTCACTAATATAATTATATAAACTTTTTCATAACAATTTTTACTAGTATTTTGATGTAATTAATATCAGTATAATTTCGAATTAAACTGAATGCTTTCATCATGATTAAAATCAAAAATAGACTATGGCATAGTCTAGGCCATTGGATATAATGATTTTTACTGACGCTTTAGCAGCCCATCATTCAGACATGTTATTATGTTACCCCTCATGTGCAAGCCAACAGACAATAGAGATACTGTAGCAATAACAAAAATAGCTGAACATGTGGTATCCTGGCAACCACATAATCTATTTAGCTTAATATTCTCAGTCATCCAGTCATTAGAATCACAAAGTTTAATCAAATACTGGAACTTACTTGTTTCACAATGGCCTATAGAACAGTATGGGTGAGGGATGGGAGGATCACTTTGTTATTCATAACATATAAGTATAACATACTTCAGACCTGGGGTACGAGCAATATTTCACTAGGATTATGAGCATGGGATTTATGAGCAAAATAATGATCTTTCTTCTGATTCCAAATCTCCATTTTGATAGGATAGAGTGGGGGATGAGGCTGTCAATCTGGTTACACACTTTCTAGTGTAGACAATATGTTACGCAACTTGAAATGTGATTTCAAACACACATACTAAAAATTTCCAACAAATTTTAATTTAAGGGGGTACTACACCCCTGCCCTATTTTGTGCCTATTTTTTCATTATTCTCAAAAAATATAGTGCATTGGTGACAAGTAAGACATGTATAGTATAGGGGCAAAGACTACAACTACTGCACTGGAAAGTTTTATTTTAGCACAGACAACAGTTGTGGAGTTACAGTCAAAAATGAGGGAAAACCAATATTTGATAAATAAATCAATAACTACTTGCCCTGATTTGCTGAATTTTCAATACAGTAGTTGTAGTCCTTGCCCCTATAATATACATATCTTACTTGTCAGCAATGCGCTATAATTTTTGAGAAAAATGTAAATATAGACACAAAATTGGCCAGGATGTAGTGCCCCCTTAAAGAATAAAAGCTATTGTTTGAAAATGGTAATGATAAAGTCACCCAAGCATAAATGGTAATTGACATTTGAATTCATCTTAATAACTCAAAGTACAATGTAATCATAATTAGGCATCACTAATGTTCCTCTAATGGATTATAATGAATGTTATTACAACAGGTGGTAGGTAGTGTGCATATATCATCATGTTTGTTGTGTCTACTCAAGCTTTCCCCAAAGCTCATGTTTTATTTGCTGATGTAAAATTAAGCATCACAATTTCATAAATATCTATGAATGTTTCCCAACATCAATAGGTCCTTGCCAATTTGCATTTTTGGGAGTCATACACCTGTTTGTCCCAACCCTTTTCACTGGTTTATAAAATTGTGGGTTCCTATGAAATTTTATACTTGTTATTTATATTTTTTTAACATTATCGTTTATGCTTGTGTATTTGAATGCCAGTGATGAATAAATAAATAAATAAAATACAAAATAAATAAAATAGCTGACTATATAATGGAATTGAATACATTAACCCCATTTTCCAGTTATCTGTACCCATGGCAACGGTTGTTTCTGCTGGCTTCTTGGTAAAATATTGAAGACTTGCATGTAGTCAAGCTGTAATTCCAATGACAATCACCATCGCAACATGGTTATCCTATTATAGCATACTAAGTCAAATGGAATGGATTATGATCAAAATAATAAGCAAAATTTACAATTACTTTTTGTCATATCTCTTTATTCAAAAGAACTTTTTATTCAAGAAAACCATAACTCTAATGATAATCAAATTCTTACTTCATACCACCAGGGCCACTCTTACCCCATACTACTATGGCCACTCTTTACCCCATACCACCAGGGCCACTCTTACCCCATACTACTATGGCCACTCTTTACCCCATACCACCATGGCCACTCTTACCCCATACCTCCATGACCACTCTTACCACATACCAGCATGGTCACTCTTACAGCTTTCATGACAACCTCCATTTTATATTTATACTCACATCTCCACTACTCTCTTTCAAGCCAATGATGTTTGGATGAGCCGACAAGCGGATGGCTGTCTCTGCTGTTATGTCCACTCCTGTGAATTTGCTTACATTATATAAGACAACAGGCACTGGGCTAGCGCCAGCAACCTGCAAAATTACAATCCAGTTTGTGTCAATGGGGATAATATACAGTCCATTTGGCTTTGTTGAGGCATTAGCATCCATGTGTGAGACACATGATGCAGATGCACCATCTTTGATGCTACTGTATCAAGAAAGCCAAATGGACTATAGCATCAGTAACTTGCAGGGATAGCAGACAGGGCAATACCAAACTCATTTATGTAAATATTTATTTGTTATATTTTGTAATCACAATTTAGTGAATTTACAGAAATGTGTATGACTGACGAGAGAGGTTTCAAGAGTATCAAGATGATATTCATGTGCCTGATGGATATTCAATCCACACCGAGTTCATCCTGCTCTCTAACTTTTCTGATTCTGTACTAGGTGTGAATGCTTTTGTCACTCACAAATGAATGACAAAACAGCCAATTTGCATTCCCAACACAATAGATACACATTGCATCCAGGATTGAAAGAAATATTTTTGTGAGAGAAAAAGGTTTGGTCAGGAAACTCCATATTTACTAAATTCTTAGCTCTAGTTAACAACACATGAAATCTTAGTAAATGATTATTGACAATGGTATGTACAATATTCCTAGCTAGCACCTTACCTTTGTGAAGTGTTGAAACAAGGCATCAGCAGTCATGCTACCTTTATAGAAGCATGGGGTAATAACTAGGACAGCATCCGCTCCTACCTCTGCCATCAATGTACTCATCTCTATGGTATCTCTTGTGGCTAAAGATAAACAGGATATCAAAGAAGTTGATTTATTCATATGAAAGCGATTAGGATGTATTTCATTTTTTTGTAACAATGAATAATTCAGGTGTATACCAAAATGTGTATTCCACCAAGGCAACCTCAGGGGATTTTATACAATATAGGCCTAAATGTCAAGAGGGCAGTGACAGGAAAAGTGGATCAATGGACATGGACAGCAGGACATGTTTTGCAAACTGAAAGTTTTGATTGATTGGACAGAAACATCATCTCAACCAAGAAGTTACAGTTGAAACTAAAATATGTACAAAATAGGCCTAATTCTTAAACACTTGAGAACGTTCCTGCAATCTTATTGGTTCTTACCCATGTGATATGACACGAAATCACACAGGTTAGCGTGTGTGCATCAACGCGATACGCATACTCGCTATTTGTACCAATCGGAGGCGCATAGCAACAACAGGACTGATCGATTTTAAGCTCTAGGTAGTTCCTTATTTGATTAAAATTTCCAATTCTTATGATATTTCTATTTGAATTGAAGTGTTTAAGAATAAGAATAAAGGTATTGTTTTTAGCTGCTGTCGTGCATCTATCGTCTCATATAACACGGAAGACATCATTAAAATAATGATGTCGCACATGTTATCTGAGACGATAGATGCACTCCAGTGGCTAAAACAAATACCTTTATTCTCTAATTGTAGGTCGAACAGATGTTGAAAAATATTAAAAACTGTCTCTTATTCAGGGTCAAAAAATAGTTTCCAGCTGGGCAATTCTACTTTTAAAGGCACATTCATAAATTCTACCTGGGCTAATAGATAACTCATTTGTAACTTACATTCACAGCCTGACCCTGCTAAAATGATTTTGTCTTTAGGTGCCATTTCTCTCATCTTCTTAACAGTTTCAACTTTTTCCTCCTTGGACAGATACACAGATTCTCCATTAGAACCTAGTACTACAAAACCTGTTACAGAAAGAAGAAAAAAATGAAGGAGAGAGAAGGTGGGAAGGGACGGGGAGTAATTCCTACAATTATTACATATGTATAGTTACAAACAGAACAGTACCTTAACATACCAACTGAAAGACAAACAAGCAAAAACAATTATAACCCTAGTTGTAGTAACTACAAATTTCGAACATTTGAGGACTTGTTCTCAAGTTGTAGGTACTCCCGTAGGGTGTCTCCAGGGTTTTATTTTGGCAAATTTGCATTAGTATATCTAGTAAAATACCCACTAGCTTTAGAAACCAGTGTCACTGATGTATGTCATCTGTGATTGCTCAACTTATTCTAAGCATCAGCATTTGTCCAAAGAAATATTTAAAAAGATGATTTTTGAGTGATTTTTATGAGCAGCGAAAAGTCCAGTCCACGACTATGTACGTGTGAATATGGTGATGAATGCATGCTAAATCGCGGCGACACATACACATAGCTCCTTGGAACTCACGGTCGGAGCCGTGAGTTCCAATTATTGGAACTATTATAACCACATAAAAGACCTACAAGTTTGAGGTCTTTTGGGAATCTTCATGTATCTTCAATACGAAAGGTCAAAATTTTCAAATGATGGTCAGCTTTTCATTCCAGCAACATAGGCCTACATACTTTTTCATATCATTAGACTTACATGTATAAAGTGTACTTTGAGGACTGTTAAACGTCAAAAATATCAACTTTGAATAATTTGTCAATAATTTTGTATTGTAATATCGCAAATGTCAAAAAATTAAAATTATTTGATATCAGAAGTGAAGTGTGTCTGATGTGCTCTCAGATCCCACAAAAAATTTGTTTGCCAAAAAAAAATTTGTTTGTTATTAAAAAAATGTATGATTTTGTAACTTAATATCTGGATGAATTACACAGTTCAAAAGAATGTGAGCTTTATGCAGTACTCACAATACATTTCTCATTTTGAAATTTATAGATTTTGTCCACTAAATAGGCTCTCTGAGTTATCACTAAGTACTAGTGGTCACCCGTTTTTTCACAATTCCTAAATGAATACAATTATTTGCAAATTGCATCACCGCCCTCCAAGTTTTTATTGAGAACAATTTTACCAACTCCCTAATTTATTATTATTACTTCAGGCCGAGTAATGTCCTCATCCTCACCGATTTTTGGAAATTTTCTAATATTTTTGTTATTTTTCTTATTTGCTCCTTACTTTGTTTCTAAAATGTTCTTGGTTATCATTTATAAACACATTGCAAACGCTTTCTTTAAGCATGGGGAACGGGCATGGGGTAGGGCTTTGGGGAAATAACAAAAATATTAGGGGCCTCCCCATTTTTATGATGTGTTGACAAAGCCTTTGCAATTGCTATTTTACACAGAAATACCGTACAGAAATGAATTTAGTAAATTTGAAATATTAGGCTTCTCACTGGACGATATCCATGTTATTTATTTTACTTGGTTTTAATTGCTAACATTGAAAAAAAAAATGAGGTGAATATACAGCGTAACTCAGTACCGTATATTATAAGAATGTCATTTGCAATTTTCTGATTTGTAATGGGGGGGCTGATGCAAAAAAGGGGGCGTGACATTTTTTATCTTTCTGAAGAGGGCCTTTAAAACATCACCTTAATTTTTTCTTTGAGAACATGACTTACACTGTTTTCTATGGAGTTGACGTTCTGTTTTTCATGGCTAAAGGGGGGGGGGGGGCTTTGAAAATACATTGTAACTTCAGGTCCAAAAGGAGGCCTGAAAAAAAATGAGATTTGTTCTTTCAGCATCAGCCCTAGACTAGCTTGCCAGTCTCGTGTACACCGTTTGTACACTGAGACTGGCTTATGCCATTTTGTGTGTCAATGGGATTACACACTTAACGTTTTGCGCAGCTCAAACATTTCAACAATTTTTTTTGCAATTCAGTCAATTTATATGAAATTGGTACTCACATATAAATCTGATCTCCAAATCATAGTTATCTTATTCAATGTATCCAAGTAAATTAAACTTGGAATTTCTGATACTTTAAAGATAATTTCCAAGCTGTCGACCCCCCCTACGTCCGACGAGCGTGATCAGTAGTGAAACAATGCAAGTCACGAGATGACCCACCTCATCTACAGCCGGTTTCTGTCATCAAGTCGTGTTCGCGATACAGCCACGTGCACAAGTGAGGTCGAGACTAATTGGTGACGTCGATAACAACCACTGATCAGTGATAACAACGAGTAAACAAAATGGCTGGGAGAACTGAGAAAGTCATGGTTTTTTTTAATGTTTCATCGTGACGATCAGAAACATCAAAAAACTTTTTTTGACTGCGCTTGATATGCTAACGATATACAGGTACATTTGAAGGATATAAATTGGATGGTAAAAAGGCCAAATATTGCAAGATATCTACTCGCTAGAATCCTAGCGAGCCCGCAAAAAAATGTCCATCCATGCGAAAGTAATATTGACAACGTAAAATCCCGACTAATCAGCCCCCCCATTGAACCTCCCTTGACCCTTCCAACTTAAATATAATGACTTTTATAATGGCGTCGGCCACCACCGTGTCACGTACCTCTAAATGGGATTTCACTGAAACGTTTCATGTTGTTTCCCATCTGATCATATTTGATGTTTTCTTGGTCATCAAATGGAGTGATAACTGGTGGAAATATACCACTGAGATCCAACGATTTCTCGCCAGTTGTATTTGTCGACATGCTTCTTTTTTCAGTAAGCTTAAAATTGGAAGACAACACAGCAGATGCAGGCACTTTCCTATTCACTACTTTGGAAGCAAATGAAGCAGAAACTCTAAGAGTCCTAAACACCGCAACACTTGAAGCCATTCCGAAAGACAATAGCTACCGATACAAGCTTAACTGATCTAGACTCGCTTGCCAGTCCTATATACGCCGTACCTATGTGATCAAGAAAGCTTCAAAAGATGACATACTCCTATAAAATGTCAACAACAGGTGATCGACCCGTTGACCTCTGAACCAATCGTGTCACTATGGCAAGCTGATGTATCCATTTTTATTAATTCGACACATGGCGTGGTTTTATTTTACACTCGGGGATCAGGCCCGCGGGAATATGAGATTGATTGATTGATTGATTGATTGATCGACGATTGATTGATTGATTGATTGCTTGATTGATTGATTGATTGATTGATTGATTGATTGATTGATTGATTGATTGATTGATTGATTGATTGTTTGATTGATTGATTGATTGATTGATTAATTGATTGATTGATTGATTGATTGATTGATTGATTGATTGAGATTGATTGATTGATTGATTGATTGATTGATCGACGATTGATTGATTGATTGATTGATTGATTGATTGATTGATTGATTGATTGATTGATTGATTGATTGATTGACATTCTGATTGATTGATTCATTGATTGATTCATTGATTGATTCATTGATTGATTGTTTGAGTGATTGATGTCAGTTTGCCTAAAAATTAGGTAGGATATAAACACAATAACGATAGGTCGTAGATAGCACAAACTATATTTTTTTAAATCCTTGTTATCAAACGAGTACCGTAATTTGAGATATCTTTCAACAAGATCGAAGCATTTTCAATTTTTTACCCCTGTGTGACCTTTCGATTCGTTAGCCCTATACCACCTCTCAAAAACATATCCTACAATTAGGGTCTATATCCTAACACCGGGTATTAAACATTGGGCATGAGTGTTGAACTCAATCCTTAATTAAGGTCCGCATGAAATTTAATCCTTAATTAAGGCCCGCATGAAATTTAGCTCATAGATTATACACATTTGGACATGTATTTAGCTTGTTCGTCCCTATTGTTTTATTTTGCACTTCTTGTTGTCCCCTCTGCATACTGGTTTCCTTTTTTCCCATACTAAGTTAGTGTACCTTCACCTGCTCTCTTTTCAGTTGTGAAACTATAAACAGTTAAAAAAAAAAAACTGCAAGTTGCTAAAAAAAAAAAAAAAAAAGAAGGGAAGGAAAAACCCCTTCTGTTGATTATTGAATGAGATATGCTTCATATCTAAAATTAATCGAGTAAATTTATACCGACAGCAGCGCGAAAATGCAGCTTTGTAATTGGTTGAATTATTAAATGACTATGCAATAAGAACTAGCCAGCACAGAGCGATGTGAGTAATGATATTCTTTACCAGCTTTCTATTGGTCAATGCTTTTATGTAAACTATTCCGTTATTACCTGTTGCACGCCAAACCAAGCTCTTAGAATCCACACAAAACAACTGGCTTTAAAACAACGGCATATTCATTTATGTACAAACTTGTAAAAACTGGACCGTTTTATTTTCAAAAGAGGTCGCTGGAAACCTGTTTCATCTGACACAAGTCAACGAAAAAACATCACTGGGATCAAGTGGCGGAGGCTGGAAGTCTCGCAACTACCAGCAACTGGTGGCAACGATTGCAAGACACGTCAAGACATAAGCGACACGGAGAAAAACCAATATCGATCTGTTTCTCATGATCAGTAATCACTGACGACTGAGCGAAATAAATCACGTAATCGATTAATTTTTTGATATAACCAAACTGGTGTGATTTTTAACAATTTTGACGACTTGTGTTACTGCATCAAGAAACGTTCAACTAAAATTAGAAGCGGGCACGATTTTCAACTCCAAGGAAGATATTTGTGTTGCAGCAACAGAAACGACGATAGCAAAAATGTGACGTTGAGTGTTATAAAACTGCATCAGATATGAGTCGAAACTTGACTTGACTCTTAAATCAAGATAGCTCGATGGGGAAAATAAGGATATCAACCACCATCGTTTTATTGGTAAGTGTGTGGATTTTACATTAATTAATCCTAAAGAATGAATTTTAAATTTCCTTAATTATCCAATAGAATAGGCCTTTAACTGTAACATGTTGATGTCAAGCATGGAATATGACATTAGTACGTAAACAGCTCATGATGAAAATAATTTATTTTCAAATACAACCATGATATTGATAAAAATATGACCATCTATGAATTTCATCTGGAGACAAAATTCAATTTCTACGTTTCGAATAGACATGTGTATTATAATACCCTTTGATTTGACAACAAGAGGTAAGATTTTAAGCAAACTAGCTAATTTCACAATTTTGTGACGGTCTTTGGTATCACATCTTAAAATGTGTGAGAAAATCGTAAATGTATTGATATACCGTAATTTAATGGGCAATATATAGGCCCTATAGATATATTACAAATAATTATTTAAAATGCAAAAACGAATTAAATACCGGGGGGGGGGGGTAACTTCCTAGCAGGCTCGGCAAATTAAGATTTAAATACACTATTGAAAAAGAAGCAAACAATAATTTTATATTACAGCCAAATGGTAAAATATATAGAAAGTGCATTATTGACTACAGACTAGACTCGAATGACTATTAAAACAGCACTTTCTCTAATTAAAGTAATTTAAATTGACTTGGTTTCTGCATGACCAACCAGGCAAGACCATTCTATACATCTTAATCATTAATGTCATGCAGCCTTTGTCAAAAATGACTTTTGTTTCAGTGTTGCAAGGATCCAAAAATGACCCTTTCATTAATTAAGGGCATATTGCAATTTGTCGACTCTGACAGGTCCTGGCCGCGTATTTTTGTCTGCAACCACAATGGGCTGAAAAAAGCCAAACCTATACCTACCTACATTATGCTCTAATCCTAACCCAAACCCTACAGGTTATTTCGGCACATTATGGTTGCAGCGATCCATTATGGTTGCGGAAAGAATAAAAAAAGCGTCACGGCATACACGGGAGTGGTCATTTGGTAAATCGTCAGGCAATACCAAAATGTTACGGGTCCAGGGGTATCTGAGTAAAAGAGATGAAATGAGAATCATGAGCCACTTGTTGTGCATCTTGACCATAAGCATATCAACACTCACATCTAGATTTCCTTGACAAATTTCCGCCATTTAGTGTTATAGGTTCTTTTATTGGACCTTCCCCATTCTGGAGTGAAGTTGCCGCTTCTTGTCCTGATCATGTGACGGTTAATTGCATCCTAAATATAATATTGAGACTGAATGGTTATTTTTGTGAAATCTATATAATGTTACTTTTTGAAATAAAATAATTGCCAATAAAATATACCCCGAACCTGTTGCGCTATCATGGCCCGAGGCAAACTATTATTTCAATAACATTTCAAATAATTTGCTATATTCTATTAATCATAATAATTTTATTACGATAATTGTGTTTCAAACGACGTGATCGTGCTGGTGGCATGTATTAAAACCAGTATTTTAAATAAAAAATTCATTAAAAACGGCTCATTAAACATGGCTACCAAAACTGGCGTCCCAGGTAACTATGGCAACCAGCGAGTTTGACTGATGAATAATGGGGAAGTTGAAACACGTTCTGAATTATTATTATTATCCTCAACACGAGTTCTTTTTGAAAAAATAACGCTTGACTTGCAGTTGAAACCAATGGAATTCATTGCTTTGTTAATAACATTGCTTAGTAACATGTCGTTTAAAACCCTATTCATGCATGGTCTATCGGGTTTTTAATTTCAAATAGGCATATTTTGTCAGCCAATATAATGAATTAAACTATTGAAAAATGAAAAGAGCAAATATAATGATTGTCACAAATTATATTGGCTCCTGCAAAGTTATTTATAGCGATAAGTTGTATAGCTAATTGATTTCTTTTACTCGCATTTCTCTTTATTTCTTTTTTTTGAAATTATATTCCTATCACTATACTAGGTTGCAATTAGATTATTTTGCTATTTTTTCGATGAGTTTACTTGAAAATGATTTGTAATGCTTACTTGCATTCTTCCTTCTGTTAGAGTACACGCATTAATCATCTGTTTGTGAGATATACTAAAAGATGATATAGTTTAAAATATAAGTTGTAGTAAAACACCCAAACATTGCGCTCATTGAATTGGACTCTACGTATAGTAGTAAGTAGTTTGTGCATGTTCATCCGGCGTGTGGAAAGTTAACATTGGTAATAAGCTTGCTTGTGGCATACAAACAGGGACGACGCGGGATACCGGGCGTGGCGCCGGGCGGGGACTTATAGTATTGTCTATTATTAAAAGTCAGATTTTGTCGTTTGGCATAATTTGACTATAATTAGCCCTGATGAACTTATTCAAAGAGAAATGAGACGGTATCATGTCTATTTTACACATACCACCATCGCACTACCACTGAGCATTATTTTAATACACGAAACTGGACTACAGCTCAGTATTATTTGATCAATGGATCAATAAGACTATGCTTGGTTTGAGCGAGGTAAAATGTACGAAAACATTAAGCAGTAATAAGTTCAAATATTTGCACTAATTATAACTTATCAGACACTTCATTTGTCTATACTGATTAACATGATAATAATTTTACGACTTCAAACTCTTATTATATTTAAATATGATTACTATTTTCATAATTTGAAGTACCCAGAGAACACAAGTCGACACGGTCTCCATCATCCTCGATATATCAGTCTGTTGTTGTCAATTTGTTGAACCAACACTATAAATTTATTTATTATTTGACACTACCATAACTGTTTACCTACTCCGCCATTTATTTACCTCGTTTTTTATTCGTTCAATTAACCCCCAAAACAATATAAATGTCATAGTACGTCTCTACGCGTTGCATCCTGTTACAATTTTAATTTCCTGAATTATGGTTAAAACCAATAGAGGCTTAGGTAACACATAACAAATTGGTGCTGAATACTTGCTACAGAAAATTGGAATCGTCGCCCTGATAACATTGGATTAAGGGCTGGATTCTGTCTCTTAAAAAAGGTTGCACTGGCCTTTTTAAGAGACCACCAGTGGATACCCTTTCCATTAAAGGTTCTCCAAAAGGGTTACAGGATCTTTAGAATTCAAGGAACCTTTGTGGGTTCTTGAGCATTATAAAGAACTTTAGATTTAAAAAGCACTAGATAGAGCATGCATGTCTTCCATATCTACTGTACTTTTTTTTCCCAACAAGTAGCCTATATATTCGTAGATCTTTTGAAGTACATTTTAAGGTAGCGTGTGTCAGAATATGTACAGAGAGGGCCAGAGCACGAGCCAGCCAGCATCCCCTACCGACCCTCTACCCAAACCCACCTATATATGAAAGACACATTATAAATTTGTGTGATAAATTGTGATTAAAAAACCTACCGAAGCGTGTTTATACTACCAAGTAAAAAAAAAGAAAAAATTTGGTTGTATCCAAAAAATAGTTTGGTTTTAACCAAAAAATATTTTGGTTTTAACATCAAAATATTTTGGTTTTAACCAAAATATATTTTGCTGGGGTAAGTGGTGATTTTCAAAGTAGGACCAAGAAACTGCATTTGAGCTCTGAACATGTGGTGTTTTTTTTGACAGGGTCTTTATATGACTGATTTGAAATGAAGCTGAAAAAATGTGAAAAAATATATGAAAATCTGACTGGAAGATGATCAGTATAATATTTAGGCATTATAGTCATAGCTGAAATCCCTTCACTTTTGCTTTATTAGAGTACCGTATAGGCCTACGTATTTAAGAACGTTTTCACGGATTGTTTTGGCACAGAGGAGATGATCACGGAAAAGTAGTTCACACACGGGTGTCGATTATTTTGTTGACGAATCCAACGAGCCAAGTCATGGTCAGGATTTGGTCGGCCATGACTGGGTCCCCGCAGCACCAAACTGGTGTTGTGACTGCCCAATTGGGTGCATTAACCGCTTAAAATTCGATGTTAGATTCTTTTGTGTTGTAAACTGTCATCATTCTTTTGTCTACGTGTAACACGGGTGACAGAATGCAGTTTAAATTCCCTCCAAGGCCGCATCATTTCACATTTTAGGTGAGATGGAGCCGACGGGGACCATGGCTGCCATTGAGGTGTAGGAATGCATGACATTGGATTCGTCTATACTTTAATGTTTGCTAGGGTGGGAAAGAACGGTCGCGGTCGAAGAGAGGCTATGTATAAAGGAATTTCTATGGTTTTTTTTTTTTTATAATTTTTTAAACACGGTATATAAAAGTACGGTATCATGTTGTGTCACGTCGTGAAATAATCTCTTTTTTTTTTTTCATTTTGTTACAGGTGTATATTATAAACCATGGAATCCAAAATGTAAAAGGTAAGTTGGTTGCAAGGTCGATATGACACAGTTTTAATGATCTTTTCTTTTCTAGGTACCGGTACTATAGGCTCCTCCCGGGAGGCTATAGGCGATTGGCTATGCCTATGTGTTGGGCCTATATGAAGTAAACAATAACAATAATTATGAAACTACATTAAAAAGTCATTTGGGGAAATAATAAACAAAATTAATATGTAGGCCTAGGCCTAATAAATAGATGTTGAATTTGTGCGGTACAATCTACTGCTTCATGTGTCCTATTTTAATTTTGACTCATTTAGCAAGCTATACTTCTAATAGGTCACAAGCGGTAAATAATGTTGAAGACGCGCTATGTATACCAGCCGCTATCTTCAAACCGACACCGCGAACATCTTCTCCACCAATTCCATCCCATTGCTCTATGCCCTCTTGCGTCCTCAATTCGATGGAATCTTTGCATTGAGTGGAGAGAGGGCGTCGTTAATGAAACAGCCGAGTGATTACCCTATTTGTCACGTTACAAAACTTTATTGTTGACCCATCGATTTTCGCTTTCTGGTGCATTGTGGGGTCCCAAAATGATATTTTTTCATTCAATTTGCTTTGGAATACGCCGGAAAGACGTGGTCGATGGATCGGCAACGAAGTTCATTGATCATTTTTTTAAAATTTTATTCTTGGTTCATTTTATTGTTGTTTTTGTTTAAATTTGTTTGTTTCCTCGTATATTAATGTAAGAACGCACCGTCGGGTAGACGTGTGCCGCTGTTATAAAAGCGTTGTTCTAATAAAATTATTATTATTATATATACCGGTAGTCTCATGCTGTACGTCATTATGTTAATATGAATATTAATGAGTAATATCAGGGCCACTTTCGGGACAGCCAGTGGCATATTAAACCACTCCGATACCATGATATTGGAACACATGGATCTCTGACTAGTACTCACTTCAAAAGACCCGCCGCACTGTTTTGAATCGATGTTTGTCTCGGTCTGACCTTCTTACGTAATGGTGTTGACAGCGTCAATTTACCAACCCACACAAAACCTTCGTGATCATGTTTCATCAATCAGCCAATCACGAACGCGCTTTTATATATGCATGTGACCTCGCGGTCAAACTTCTACTTCTGCCCAATCACGTACGCCGTTAGCCATCGATGTTTGTAAACAAATCCACGTGGAAAGTGGAATATTATCAATATTCAACAGCTTGTGTAAGCGTCGGGGAAGGCCGTAATAAAATGGATCCATGATACGGTGGTTCAGAATTTTTTTCTCTTTGTTTTCACCTTTGATTTTTTAATTTTCACCACTGCATTCGCCTTAAAACGGATCATTTCTAGTGGCAATTTCGACGTGTTTGAGGTGGAAAATAATGGAAATCTACCATGCGGATCGTGGTAAGGTAAACTTTTATCTCTTTTTTAGCACTAAATAAGTAAACTTTATTAAAAATAGGGCCATGTTGTCACCAGAAAAGGTATTTTTTACTGTAAATCATATCATTTATCGATGTTTTCGCTAAAAAAGTAATGATTTCTGGCGTATTTTTTACACGCTGTGTGTTTTTGTGTGTGGCACTCGCGTACTCGACACTCGTGCACTGGCCGTATTTTAAGCTTACCAATACCATTTCGCATTTCAGAACAAAGAATACCAAGATAAATCTCTTAAATTGTCATGTTTTTATACTCCAGTGGACCTTATTTCGTTAAGCTTACACTATACAGTTAACCATGGGGAAGGTGTGGTCGCGCTGATGTGAATTGTGATTATCTGATCGAGATCCTATTCCTGATTCTCGGACTCTCTGGGAAAATATTGCAAGGAAATTTTTTCCTAAGTCTGTGGTTAAATAAACATGATAGAGCATTGATTGTTTTCCAAATATTCCTTGGACATGATTTTGATAGTCATGTAATGATGTATGGCATATGAATATTTAATATGAATCATGACATGAGACCAATGCTTGCTGGTTCGCTTCATGTTCGGTAGTGATGTCAATGCCTTTAACGGCAAGCATACCGACCGACAAGCTGCCCATAAACTTGATGCACACAATTTGTGAAATGTACATGTACGTCACTTCCAAAATTCAGTTCATGTGAACCAAAGAAAAGATTTGTAGTGACGTCACTGTATGTTCTTAGGTTGCGTATAAACTTTGTAACTTCCATGTCGAGGTTGCGTAACCTTGTAACTTCTGCACCGTCTTTGACGTCACTACCGGTACCAAT